>NC_053426.1:82277188-82440014 GCF_007990345.1 Gossypium hirsutum | reverse complement strand
TAGACTATTCTGATAAGTGACTTGTGTTTGAATTCTAGTTATGAAAATAATATAGATTGTCATGATTTATTGATATGGATATTCGGATGATAACCGGGCTAAGTCCGAAGGCATTTGTGCTAGTGACTAATTCGGGTAGCCGAGGCATTGGGAGTTACTAATTCGGGTAAGTCGAAGGATTTGTCGGTCTAACGGGGAGTCCGAAGGCATTTGTGGAGTTAAATAAGGGCTAAGTCCGAAGGAGTCGAGTTACTAAAACCTAAGTCCAAAGGCATTTGAGCAAGTACATATCGGCTAAATTCAAAGGTTTGTTGGGAATGAGCGATCTTGTGTAATATTTCATTAATACGCTCGTAAATCCCAACGATGAGGTACGTTTCGTATATGCATTGGAGTAGTTGATTAAATATTATTCGCTCAGACAATTAATGAGCTTCCGGCTTTGGTTAAGTTGATCCCTTATGTGTGAATATAAGGGTTGGAAATGTGAAGTAGAACTGATTTTGAGAATATGTGTATATGAAATTATCCTTTAGTTATATGAATGCTATACTTCAGTTGTGCCTAATTTCATTGCTCAAAACTTACTAAGCATTAAATGCTTACTCCGTTCTTTGAATCTCTTTTATAGATTTGGTTCGTCAGCTATCGGACTCGGATTGTCGAAGTCGAAGTCGTCCACACTATCAAAGCCCTTTGGTACACTTTTGGTTGAACTCTGAAAATGGCATGTATAGGACTACCTTTTTGTTGTTGGTCATGTACCCTTTGGTTTTGTATAATTTGGATAGCCATGCGAAAATGGCTTATATATACTTGAGCATAGCATTATAATCGTTTTGTATGTTGTTCATTGAGAGTTATGGAAATGTTGGTAACGATTAGCCATTGGAATGGTTAATCATGATCATTTTGGTGCTTTGTATGACAAATTCTAGTTGATTCATGGAAAACCATGAAATAGGTAAAGTTTACCTTAAAAACAGATGCTGACAGCAGCAGTGGTGTGGATTGAAAACTCACTAAAAATAGTAGAAGTGGAATTAAGTAGTGATAAATTATGTAATCGAACCTTGATGAATCTATTTTCATATAAAGTAACGAAACGATCATATGAGTCGTATTTTATGAGATGCTTAAGTTTTCGTGAAATAGGGCCAGAGCGATTTCTGGATCCCCTGTTCCGACTTTGGAAATTCACTATAAATTAACCAGAGATAATTAGAAGTCATGCCCTATATTTACAGATTCTTTTCGAGTCTAGTTCTTTAGAACAAACGGCATAAGTATTGAAGCCCTGTACAAGGAGATATCTAAGTCGTAATGCATGAAGGTCAGAGTAGTCGAACCCGAAATAGGGGAGACTTTAACTAAAAACTGTACTAATTGGCTTGACCAAAAATTCTAGAAAAAATTTTAGATGGATATATGAGTTAGTTTTAGGTAAAATTTACGAAACTGGTTTTCGAGTTTTGGAACTCAAGATATGATTTTTAAGGTGACAGTGACGCAGTTAGCCAGCTTGTCTGGAAATTTTTAAATGGACTGTGAAAATAAATGAATTAAGTCTGTTAGCACCTCGTGTTCGACTCCGGCAACGGTCTCGGGTACGGGGTGTTACAATTTTATTGGTATCAGAGCTACGGTTTAGTCGATTCTAGGACTACCGTAATACGTTTGGGTCTAGCTATACATGCCATTATGTGATTATTTGATAGTGTGGTGATTTCTGACAATTGAAAATGTGTTTATTTATAGTAATGGATCCCGATCCCACCGAGCGGAAGCTGATGATCTTGAGAGTGTAGCGCCTGCTCCCGCACAAGGGAGAGCGCCGGCGGACTCTCAACCTATTGCTAGTAATCGAATGATGAAGCTAGACAAGCTTTTATAGCGTGATGAATGATTGGTTCAACAATACATTCGAACTAATACGGCTGTTCCACAACCTCCATTCCCGACTAATACCCCCCGCACCTACAATACCTCGCAACTGACCAAATAAGGTCAAATAAGCCCCAGTTGACAGAATCCGAAAACACGGGGCTACTGAATTTAAAGCTACGGACAGCATGAGCCGAGCAAGTGAATTTGGTTGGACAACACTATTCGGTACTCGATGAGCTATCTTGCACACCCGATGAGTGCCTAAAGTGTACTATCTCCTTGCTACGTGATTCTGCCTACTATTGGTGGAATACGTTGACTTCTGTTGTGCCCAGAGCAGTAACTTGGGAGTTTTTCCAAACGAGTTTCGAAAAAGTATATCAGTCAGAGATTCATGGATAAAAACGGAAGGAATTTCTTGAACTTAAACAAGGTTCCATGTCGGTTACCGATTATGAAAAAAGTGTGTAAGGCTTAGCCGTTACGCTGAGAATGCATTTCTTCAGAAGCCGTGATGTGTAAACGTTTCGAGGATGGACTGAATGATGATATAAAGCTGTATGTTGGCATTTTAGAAATCCAAGAATTTGTGGTACTTGTCGAGCGAGCTTGCAAAGCCGAGGAGCTCAGTATGGAGAAAAGAAAAGCTATATGGGAGCAAAGGAGTTCGTAAGGGTCTTCGGGGAGGCCCTTTCAACAGTCATCGAAGAAATTAGAGATGATTTAGGCCGATCTAGAGACACTTCGGGTTTTTCTAGACGAGATCGTGATCGACCCCCTGTGAGTGCACGAGTCACTTCGGCCGCCAGTGTTGGAAATGATCGTGAGACAGAACGGAGTGTCAGTATTGTGGTAAATGGCATTCGGGAGTTGTAGATTCCATGACCGCTCCTGTTACAAGTGCGGATAGCTGACCACTTTATTAAAGATTGCCCGAGATTGTCTGAACAGAACGTAAATCAGAGTGGGAAACCTGGTGCTACTACTGCTCGGGTAGACCATCTAGAATACGGGCAATGCTAGTGGCGGTCAGAGAGGATCTAGAGATGCTACAACCAGATCTGAGGCTCGTGCTCCTGCTAGAGCTTACGCTATACGCGCACGCGAGGATGCTTCCTCGCCAGATGTTATTACCGGTACTTTTACTCTCTTTGATACTAATGTGATTGCTTTGATTGACCCTGGTTCTACTCATTCTTATATATGTGAAACCTTAGCATCCAGTAAGACTCTACCTGTTGAGTCTACTGAGTTTGTAATTCGGGTGTCAAATCCTTTGGGTCGTTACGTGCTTGTCGACAAAGTGTGCAAGAAATGTCCCCTAGTAATCCGAGGTTCCTGTTTTCGGCCGATTTGATGCTTTTACCGTTTGACGAATTTGATGTTATCCTCGTTATGGATTAGTTGACCGTACATGATGCAATTGTAAATTGCAAAAGAAAAACCATCGATTTAAGGTGTGCAAATAACGAGATAATCTGAGTTGAGTCTACTGACTTGAATAGGTTGCCAGCTGTAATATCATCGATGTTGGCTCAGAAATATGTAAGAAAGGGGTGTGAAGCATACCTTGTGTATGTACTTGATGACAAAGAGTTAGAAAAGAAGCCTAAATCTGTGCCAATGGTTTGTGAATATCCGGATGTTTTTCCCGAAGAATTACCGGGTTTACCACCTGTTCGGGAGGTAGAGTTTGGTATTGAGCTTGTACCTGGGACTATACCGATTTCGATAGCTTTGTATCGTATGGCACCAACCAAGTTAAAAGAGTTGAAAGCTCAGTTGCAAGAGTTGACGGATAGAGGTTTCGCTCGACCAAGTTTCTCACCTTGGGGTGCACCAGTATTGTTTGTGAAAAAGAAGGATGGAACCATGAGGTTGTGCATCGACTATCGTCGGCTGAATAAAGTGACAATAAAGAATAAATATCCGTTACCGCGTATTGATGATTTGTTTGATCAACTAAAGGGAGCCTCGGTGTTTCAAAGATAGATTTGAGATCAGGTTATTATCAGTTGTGAATTCGAGATTTGGATATACCCAAAACTGCTTTCAGAACGAGATACGGTCACTACGAATTCTTAGTGATGCCGTTTGGGCTCACTAATGCCCCGCGGTATTTATGGATTTGATGAATCGGATCTTCAGACCGTATTTGGATCGGTTTGTAGTTGTGTTTATCGATGATATTTTGGTCTATTCGAGAAATGAAACCGATCATACTGAACACCTGGGATTAGTGTTGCAAATTTGCGGGATAAGCAGTTATATGCTAAGTTCAGTAAGTGTGAGTTCTGGTTAAGAGAGGTTAGCTTCTTGGGTCATGTGGTATCTGCATCGGGTATTCGAGTTGATCCGAACAAAATTTCGGCCATACTTAACTGGAAGCCTCCGAGAAATATTACTGAAGTTCGGAGCTTTTTGGGACTTGCCAGTTACTACAGACGCTTTGTAAAGGGTTTCTCGATGATAGCCACACCAATGACGAAACTACTTCAGAAAGATGTTAAGTTTGAATGGACAGAAAAGTGTCAGAAAAGTTTCGATCAACTGAAAACTTGTTTGAATGAAGCTCCAGTACTAGTGCAGCCCGAATCAGGCAAAGAGTTTGTCATTTATAGTGATGCATCCCTACTTGGGTTGGGTTGCGTATTGATACAAAAGGGTCGAGTTGTAGCTTATGCGTCGAGACAACTGAAGCCACATGAGAAAAATTATCCGACCCATGATCTTGAACTAGCTGCCATCGTGTTCGCTTTGAAAATATGGCGACATTACTTATTTGGTGAAAAGTGCCATGTATATTCGGATCACAAAATTCACAAATATTTGATGACTCAAAGAGACTTGAATCTGTGACAAATACGTTGGCTCGAGTTGTTGAAAGATTATGAGCTTGTCATTGACTATCACCCGGGAAAGGCTAATGTGGTTGCGGATGCCTTAAGTCGTAAATCACTGTTTGCTTTACGAGCGATGAATGTACACTTGTCTATTCTATCCGACACTGTGTTAGTGGCAGAATTAAAGGCCAAACCATTGTTGATTCATCAAATTCGTGAAGCTCAGAAAGTCGATGATGAACTGGTTGCAAAACGGGCTGAATGTGTTTCGAATATGGAATCAGAGTTTCAAATTGATGATGACGATTGCTTGAGGTTCAGAAGTCATTTGTGTGTTCCAAGAAATTCAGAACTTATTTCGATGATTCTGAATGAAGCTCATTGTAGCCGAATGTCAATTCACCCGGGGAGTACGAAAATGTACAACGATCTGAGACGTCAGTTTTGGTGGCATGGTATGAAACGAGACATTTCCGATTTTGTTTCGAAGTGCTTAGTATGTCAGCAAGTGAAGGCGAAACATCAAGTGCCTACGGGTTTACTTCAGCCGATCATGATACCTGAATGGAAATGGGATCGAGTCATGATGGATTTTGTATCTGGGTTGCCAGTGTCGGCAAGTAAGAAAGATGCGATTTGGGTTGTTGTTGATAGACTGACTAAGTCGGCTCACTTTATCCCCGTACGCACGGATTTTTCATTGGATAAACTAGCTGAATTGTATGTTTCTCAGATTGTGAGATTACACGGGGTACCTATTTCTATTGTGTCGGATAGAGATCTGAGATTCACCTCACGATTTTGGAAGAAATTGCAAGAAGCTTTGGGTACCAAGTTGCATTTTAGCACCGCTTTTCACCCACAAACCGATGCTCAATCCGAGCGGATAATTCAGATACTTGAGGATATGTTGAGATGTTGCATCCTCGAGTTTAGTGGTTCATGGGAGCGGTATTTACCTTTGATTGAATTCGCTTACAACAATAGTTTTCAATCAAGTATTAAGATGGCACCTTACGAGGCTTTATACGGTCGTAAATGCCGTACACCATTGTTTTGGACCGAGCTCGGTGAAAGTAAAATTTTCAGAGTTGATTTGATTAAAGATGCTGAACAGAAAGTAAAAGTAATCCGTGAAAGTCTGAAGGCAACCATAGATCGTGAGAAGTCGTACGCGGATTTGAAACGAAAAGACATTAAGTATCAGGTGGGAGACAAAGTGTTTCTTAAAGTTTCACCTTGGAAAAAGATACTCAGATTTGGCCGTAAGGGCAAATTGAGTCCGAGATTCATTGGGCCGTATGAAATCTCAGAACGAGTTGGTCCAGTTGCATATAGGTTGCTTTTACCCCCTGAAGTTGAAAGGATCCACAACGTTTTTCATGTTTCGATGCTTCGACGTTACAGATCTGATCCTTCGCACATAATAAGTCCCTCCGAGGTTGAAATTCAAGGCGATATGAGTTATGAAAAAGAACCAATTCGTATCCTAGCTCGTGAAGTGAAAGAGGTGCGAAACCAAAAGGTTCCTTTAGTAAAAGTGTTATGGCTCAAACACAGGATGGAAGAAGCTACTTGGGAACCCGAGAACTCTATGAAAGAACGATACCCAAACCTATTTACGGGTAAGATTTTCGGGGACGAAAATTTCTTAAGGGGGGGAGAGTTGTGACAGCCCTAAAGTGACCCTAGTCGGAAAGCGGTTTCGGGACCGCGAAACCGAGTCAACTAATTATTTGAATATGATAATTATTGCCTAAAATATGTGAATATGAATGTGTGAAAGGTTTAAGCTTCGATTTAGTTAATTGCATGTGAATTTAGTTAATAGGACTTAGGTGTGACACTTGTGAAATGTGATAGGTTAATCTATAAGGATCTATTAGTGCATGTAATTAAATAGGGTGGACTTGCATGTCAATTTCCCCACTTAATTGGTAGTGGCCGGCCATGACAATGAGGGTGGACAAAATGTGATGGGTAAAACATGTCATAAACATGTTATGTTAGTGTTTTATGGGAGGAATGATAAAATAAGGAGCATGGGTAATAAAATAATAGTGGTTAGTAGGACGAGAAAGAGAAAAAGAAAAAAAAATGAGCTAGGCTACTCCTCTATTGCCGTGACTTGAGGAAGGAAGAAGAAGAGGATTTTCTTGCTTCATGTTCGGTTGGTTGGTGTTTAAGAGGAGGTATGTTTGATGTTGTTCCATGAGTTTCATGCATGTTTTTAGTTGTTAGCTTGAGTTCTACCTAGCCCATGGTTTAAATCTTTTCTATGTGATGGAGATGATATTCGGCCATGGGTGTTGTCTTCTTGGTTGGTGTTTGATGTTGTGGTGATGAGGCATGAAGATGAGTTAAGTTTCGGCTAAGGTGGATTTGTGTTGATGTCATTTGCATGCTAAATGTGAAGCTTTGTAATGATACATGTGATGGTGGATTGATGACTCTTGGATTTTCTTTTAGCATTTTTGAGTTAGACATTAAGTTCTTTGTTTAACCCAGACCAAAATTGAAATGGTATGGTGTCTTGATGCATTCGGCCATGGTAGGAAGTAGAAGAGAAATATGGTTGTTGATTCATGTTATTTGGATGAAAAATGGTAGTAAGGTGAAGTGCAAATGTTAGTATTTGATTACTAGTGTATATATGTGTATTAGCCGAGTTTCGAACTTGAAACAAAATGGTATGTAGTCAATACAAGTAACCATATTTGTAGGAAGTATTAAGCATATAATTGGCCTCAACATAGACATGCATATTCGGCCACATGAGATAGATTGGTGTTGCATGTATTCGGTTATAGGCGAGCATAATGATGAATCTATCTTGACTTAGATAATCAGCTCAAGGAGAATTTGTTAAAGTGCTTAGTTAATTGATATTAGGTTAATGATGTGTGTATTCGGTCATAAAGGTGCACATGAGGAAATGTTAGATTAATTGTATTAAATTGCTCAATGTGATTAAAAATGCGTATGACCATTTTGTATTTGAGCTAAAGGTGGCCATATGACCTATCAAACTCCTTGTAATATTCGGCCATAAGCTAGCATAATGAGACTTTAATAAGTTAAATTTTTTTGAATTAGCTCAAGAGCTTAGAGGACCAAAGTTGGATAAGGGAAAGGAAAAAGTGATCGAATAGCCGCCGAAATCGTTCAACAACATCCGAGGTAAGTTTTTGAATAATGGATCTTAGATTATGATTCGATTAGATCATGTTTTAAGTAAATCAAAATCGTGCTCTTTGTATGTAACTATTGAGTCGAGAATGATAATGCTTGATAAGTGACTTGTGTTTGAATTCTAGTTATGAAAATGAAATATAGATGTGTCATGATTTATTGATATGTGCATGGATATTTGGATGATAACCGGGCTAAGTCCCGAAGGCATTTGTGCTAGTGACTAATTTCGGGCTAAGCCCGAAGGCATTTGTGCGAGTTACTATATCCGGGCTAAGTCCCGAAGGCATTTGTGCGAGTTACTATAACCGGGCTAAGTCTCGAAGGCATTTGTGCGAGTTACTATAACCGGGCTAAGTCCCGAAGGCATTTGAGCAAGTAGCTATATCCGGCTAAATTCCGAAGGTACTTGGTTTGGGAATGAGCGATCTTGCTGTAATAATTTCAATTAATACGCTCGTAAAATCCCAACGATGAGGTACGTTTCGTATAAGCATTGGAGTAGTTGATTCCTTTTAAATATTATTCGCTCAGACAATTAATGAGCTTCCGGCCTTTGGTTAAGTTGATCCCTTATGTGTGAATATAAGGGTTGGAAATGTGAAGTGGGACTGATTTTTGAGAATATGTGTATATGAAATTATCCGTTTAGTTATATGAATGCTATACTTCAGTTGTGCCTAATTTCATTGCTCAAAACTTACTAAGCATTAAATGCTTACTCCGTTCTTTGAATCTATGTTTTATAGATTTTGGTTCGTCAGCTATCGGACTCGGGATTGTCGAAGTCGAAGTCGTCCACACTATCAAAGCCCTTTTGGTACACTTTTGGTTGAACTCTGAAAATGGCATGTATAGGACTACCTTTTTTGTTGTTGGTCATGTACCCTTTGGTTTTGTATAAATTTGGATAGCCATGCGAAAATGGCTTATATATACTTTGATCATAGCATTATAATCGTTTTGTATGTTGTTCATTGAGAGGTATGGAAATGTTTGGTAACGATTAGCCATAGGAATGGTTAATCATGATCATTTTGGTGCTTTGTATGACAAATTCTAGTTGATTCATGGAAAACCATGAAATAGGTAAAGTTTACCTTAAAAACAGATGCTGACGGCAGCAGTGGTGTGGATTTGAAAAATCACTAAAAATAGTAGAAATGGAATTAAATAGTGAATAAATTATGTAATCGAACCTTGATGAATCTATTTTCATATGAAAGTAACGAAACAATCATATGAGCCGTATTTTATGAGATGCTTAAGTTTTTGTGAAACAGGGTCAGAGCGATTTCTTGTGACACCCCTAATCTGACCCTAGTCGAAATGTGGTTTCGGGACCACGAAACTGAGTTTTATAAATAATTGAAAGTTATGTTCTATGTTCATGAGGTGAGTAAATGCATGTGTAAAAAAAATTTCAAGCATTTATTTTGCCATTTGTATGTGAAATTTTGAAACGGGACTTATGTGAAACATTGGTAAAATAGGTTAGGTAAATATATAAAGTGATCTAATAAAGCATGTATTCAAAAATGTGGACTTGCATGTCAATTAGACCATTTTTGAATGCAAATGGCCGGCCAACACATGCATGTAACAATGTGTTCTCTTGTCTCCATTTTTAATTGGTGGGAATTAAGGTATGATTTCATATGTTTTTCTTTGGATTTTGAGAAATTTAAATTGGTTTTAAAGCTCCTAAAATGACCCATGTATGTGATTTTGTGTTTGTGATGCATGAAGCATTCGGTCATGAGCTCAATGGGTTACATTGTGTATGTTTTGATAATTTGTAAGGAGAAATGTGACAGTCCTAATTCGACCCTAGTCGGAATGTGGTTTCGGGGCCACAAAACCGAGTCCCAAAATTTATTTAAAATTTGGTTGCATATCCTCTATGTATATTAGTGCATGTGTGAAAATTTGATGTTTTAATTTAGACTTATGAAGGTGAATTTCATGTGATTGACTTAGTTGAGAACCTAAGAAAATATGATAGGGGAATATGTAAGGATCAAATGATAACAAAGTGAGGAAACTTGGGTTTGCATGTCAAATCACCCAAACCTCAAGTAGTGGCCAGCCAAGCAAGGATGGTTCTTCCATTAAGTTGAATTTTTAATGATGCTTTTATTAGTAAATGATTAAAATAGATCAAAAAAAAAAAGAAAAGAAAGGGGAATAAAATAAGAAAGCAAGAGAAAGTCTTCATCTTCTTTCTTTTCTTGAAGTGCCGTGAGCTAGGGAAGGAGGGGAGAAATGTTCTAAGACATTCGGCCATCGTAAGGGAAGATTAAGGTAGGATTCATGTTAGTTTTGTTAAATTTTTGTGAAAATCTAGCTAGTAGCCAATGTCTTATCATGTCCCATATGTTAATTTTCTACCTAAATAAGTAATTAAATGGCATACGGTTAGGGAGAGGTAAATGCTAAGAGTATGGTGCTTTTGATGTTGTGAAGGGAAATAATAGGAAGGTGAAAGAAGATTTAGGTAGAAATGTAGTTATATGTGGATTTATATGATGTTACAAATAGATGTGAAGCTATGCTAGATTAGAAGAAAAAAATTCGGCCAAGTGTTCATGGGAGGAAACTATGTGTTTGAAAGAATAAAAATGATACTATAATTGATAGTATAGGTATTTGGCCATTTAATCAAGTGTATAGGTGATGTTAGATCTAATTTTAGCACATTCGGCTATATAAGTATGCCCATTTGTGATATTACCTTTGATTGTATAAAATCGACTAAAATGGGTAGTTAGTAAGGGTGGTTACCTAATATACAAATATGTATATGTGTATGTGTAATTGGATTATTGATAGTAATGATATTACATGGTTATTAGCCGAATGGCCCAAAAGCATAAGGTAGAAAGCTCAAGAGGTTAAAGGAGGGGAATCAAGCAAGGGCAAAGCAAAGAACATCGAGTAGCCGAGTTGGAACCGTTTTACCCAACACAAAGTAAGTTCTTAAGTATTTGAGTTTGACTCCTTTGTAAGTTTTAAGTGATTAAATGTTGAGTAAATTCAATCATAATAGGACATAATGAGTTGATTTAATAAGATATGATGTGGCCATGATATGTTTTAAACTCAAATGGTAAGTTCATAAGTGTTTGGACTTGGAAATTTAAGAGCAAATTGTAATAATTTGCTTAGGACAGCAGCAGTAACGTGGTTTTAGAAAATCACCATAAATTGTTGGTGTGGAATTATAGGCTTAATAAAATATGTAATCAAAGCTTAATTAGTCTAATTTCTTGTAAAAGAGACTGTGTGAGCAAAGAAATTTCCTATAAATTGATATTTAAAGTTGTGTGAGACAGTGTCGGAATGACTCCGAAATCCCCTGTTCTGTTTTTAGAAAATCATTATAATTTGTACAAAAATGGTTATAAGATAAAATTTATATGCTTAGACTCCTTAATTAGTCTCGTTTCAAATGAAATCAAATAGAACATATTTTGAATTCTGTACAATGAGAAATTTGATTCGTAGTGAAGAGTGGTCAGATTAGTCAAACAGTGAAACAGGGGAAATTTTAAGAAAAATCTGGTATTGATTGGCCAAACCTAAAATTCTGAAAATTTTATGGATGGAAGATATATGAGTCTATATTCAGGGAAAATTAACGGCAATTGATTTTGAGTTTTTTAGCTCTAGTTATAAATAATTTAGTGACTATTGCTCAGGAAAATAGCTTGTAGTGAATATGTGAATTTGTTGAAAACATTGATGAAACTATTTGAGTTGTTTATAAGCTATTGCTGAAATTGATGCACAAGATAAATATATGTATATGTGGTAAAGCCGAATGGCTAATGTGAAATATGTATGAGATAGGAATATGTGGTAAAGCCGAATGGCTAATGTGAAATATGTATGAGATATGTATATGTGGTAAAGCCGAATGGCTAATGTGAAATATGTATGAGATATGTATATGTGGTAAAGCCGAATGGCTAGTGTGAAATATGTATGAGATATGTATATGTGGTAAAGCCGAATGGCTAGTGTGAAATATGTATGAGATATGTATATGTGGTAAAGCCGAATGGCTAATGTGAAATATGTATGAGATATGTATATGTGGTAAAGCCGAATGGCTAATGTGAAATATGTATGAGATATGTATATGTGGTAAAGCCGAATGGCTAATGTGAAATATGTATGAGATATGTATATGCGATAAAGCCGAATGGCTAATGTGAAATATATATGAGATATGTATATGTGGTAAAGCCGAATGGCTAGTGTGAAATATGTATGAGATACGTATATGTGGTAAAGCCGAAGGGCTAGTGTGAAATATGTAGGAGACGTGTGCATATTGTGGCCGAATGACCAAATGTGAAAGGTGTGTATTATTAGATATTTGATGAGGCAAATGAATTACAAATATGACAGTCGATGTGAATGTTGTAACATGTGATTAAATGTACATGAAACTTGGAAATATATTCCGGGTAAGACCCGATGATTACGTGTGGAGATTATGTCTGGGTAAGGCCCGATGACTACGTGTGGAGATTATGTCCGGGTAAGACCCGATGACTACGTGTGGAGATTTTGTCTGGGTAAGGCCAGATAACTTCGTGTGGAGATTTCATCTGAGCTAAAGGTCTCGCCGTTAATCCGAGTAGAGGTTAAAGCTATAAGACTTCGTAATAAGAATTGCTTATAAATATATTCAATGCGAAAGGTTAAACAGGTATGTACTCCAAGTTTATATGTGAGTTTGATTTGAACTAAATCATAAGGTAGTTATGTGATGCATACGTGAGCAATCTATGAGACTATTCCTATGATTACGTGACATCGGATCAGTGTGAGAGGTTATGTGAAATTATGCAGCATATCTATGTCACATGAGCTCACTTTTATGTGAAAGTTTCTCTGCCTATTGTATATGATGAGATGTGCATATTCGGTAAAGGGATGGTATGCCCGAAGGAAGAGTGAAATAAAAATACGAACAACTATGTTATAATTTGATTGTTATCTGTTGACACTGCTTAAAACTTACTAAGCATTGTAATGCTTACTCCGTTTACTTTGTTTTCTCTGTTTTATAGATCTCACTTCGAAGCTACAGGCTCGAGGATCGTCAGCAACTAGTCACACTATCACTATCCACTGCTTGTTACTGTTATGTTTTGAGTTATTTTATGGCATGTAAAGAATAGACCAGTGGCCGAAGAATATTTTGGTTAATGTATATAAGCCATGCGAAAATGGCATCTTTTGAATGTGTACTTATTGAAGTATAAATTGTATCCCTGACTGTCTTTAGTATTTATCTAAAGGAATGTTCAAAAAAAAAAAAGAAAAATTCAAAATTTTTACTATTCTGATATGAGTTTCAAGTCCGGTAAAGCCCCTTTACCTATTCCGGCGACGGATACGGGATAGGGGTGTTACATTTCTGGATCCCCTGTTCCGACTTTTGGAATTCACTATAAATTAACCAGAGATAATTAGAAGTCATGCCCTATATATACAGATTCCTTTTCGAGTCTAGTTTCTTTAGAAACAAACGGCATAAGTATTGAAGCCCTGTACAAGGAGATATCTAAATCGTAATGCATGAAGGTCAGAGTAGTTGAACCCCGAAACAGGGGAGACTTTAACTAATAAACTGTACTAATTGGCTTGACCAAAAATTCTAGAAAAAAATTTGTAGATGGATATATGAGTCTAGTTTCAGGTAAAATTTACGAAACTGGTTTTCAAGTTTTGGAACTCAAGATATGATTTTTAAGGTGACAGTGAGGCAGTTAGCCAGCTTGTCTGGAAATTTTTAAAATGGACTATGAAAATAAATGAATTAAGTCTGTTAGCACCTCGTGTTCGACTCCGGCAACGGTCTCGGGTACGGGGTGTTACAATTTTATTGGTATCAGAGCTACGGTTTAGTCGATTCTAGGACTACCGTAATACGTTTGGGTCTAGCTATACATGCCATTATGTGATTATTTGATAGTGTGGTGATTTCTGACAATTGAAAATGTGTTTATTTATAGTAATGGATCCCGATCCCAACTGAGCGGTAGCTGATGATCTTCAGAGTGTAGCGCCTGCTCCCGCACAAGGGACAGCGCTGGCTTACTCTCAACCTATTGCTAGTAATCCGAATGATGAAGCTAGACAAACTTTTTATAGCGTGATAAATGATTGGTTCAACCAATACATTCGAACTAATACGGCTGTTCCACAACCTCCATTCCTGACTAATACCACCCCCGCACCTACATTACCTCCGGCAACTGACCAAATAAGGTCAAATAAGCCCCCAGTTGATAGAATCCGAAAACACGGGGATATTGAATTTAAAGCTACGGATAGCGATGATGCCGAGCAAGCTGAATTTTGGTTGGACAACACTATTCGGGTACTCGATGAGCTATCTTGCACACCCGATGAGTGCCTAAAGCTCCTTGCTACGTGATTCTGCCTACTATTGGTGGAATACGTTGACTTCTGTTGTGCCCAGAAAGCAAGTAACTTGGGAGTTTTTCCAAACCGAGTTTCGGAAAAAGTATATCAGTCAGAGATTCATGGATCAAAAACGGAAGGAATTTCTTGAACTTAAACAAGGTTCCATGTCGGTTACCGATTATGAACGGAAGTTTGTAAGGCTTAGCCGTTACGCTCGAGAATGCATTTCTTCAGAAGCCGTGATGTGTAAACATTTTGAGGATGGACTGAATGATGATATAAAGCTGTATGTTGGCATTTTAGAAATCCGAGAATTTGTGGTACTTGTCGAGCGAGCTTGCAAAGCCGAGGAGCTCAGTATGGAGAAAAGAAAAGCTGATATGGGAGCAAAGGAGTTTCGTAAGAGGTCTTCGGGGAGGCCCTTTCAACAGTCATCAAAGAAATTCAGAGATGATTTAGGCCGATCTAGAGACACTTCGGGTTTTTCTAGACGAGATCGTGATCGACCCCCTGTGAGTGCACGAGTCACTTTGGCCGCTAGTGTTGGAAATGATCATTGAGACAGAACGGAGTGTCAGTATTGTGGTAAATGGCATTCGGGTAGTTGTAGATTCCATGACCGCTCCTGTTACAAGTGCGGATTAGCTGACCACTTTATTAAAGATTGCCCGAGATTGTCTGAACAGAACGTAAATCAGAGTGGGAAACCTGGTGCTACTACTGCTCGAGGTAGACCATCTAGAAATACGGGCAATGCTAGTGGCGGTCAGAGAGGATCTAGAGATGCTACAACCAGATCTGAGGCTCGTGCTTCTGCTAGAGCTTACGCTATACGCGCACGCGAGGATGCTTCCTCGCCAGATGTTATTACCGGTACTTTTACTCTCTTTGATACTAATGTGATTGCTTTGATTGACCCTGGTTCTACTCATTCTTATATATGTGAAACCTTAGCATCCAGTAAGACTCTACCTGTTGAGTCTACTGAGTTTGTAATTAGGGTGTCAAATCCTTTGGGTCGTTACGTGCTTATCGACAAAGTGTGCAAGAAATGTCCCCTAGTAATCCGAGGTTCCTGTTTTTCGGCTGATTTGATACTTTTACCGTTTGACGAATTTGATGTTATCCTCGGTATGGATTGGTTGACCGTACATGATGCAATTGTAAATTGCAAAAGAAAAACCATCGATTTAAGGTGTGTAAATAACGAGATAATCCGAGTTGAGTCTACTAACTTGAATAGGTTGCCAACTGTAATATCATCGATGTTGGCTCAGAAATATGTAAGAAAGGGGTGTGAAGCATACCTTGCGTATGTACTTGATGACAAAGAGTTAGAAAAGAAGCCTAAATCTGTGCCAGTGGTTTGTGAATACCCGGATGTTTTTCCTGAAGAATTACCGGGTTTACCACCTGTTCGGGAGGTAGAGTTTGGTATTGAGCTTGTACCTGGGACTACACCGATTTCGATAGCTCTGTATCGTATGGCACCAACCGAGTTAAAAGAGTTGAAAGCTCAGTTGCAAGAGTTGACGGATAGGGGTTTCGCTCGACCAAGTTTCTCACCTTGGGGTGCACCAGTATTGTTTGTGAAAAAGAAGGACGGAACCATGAGGTTGTGCATCGACTATCGTCAGCTGAATAAAGTGACAATAAAGAATAAATATCCGTTACCGTGTATTGATGATTTGTTTGATCAACTAAAGGGAGCCTCGGTGTTTTCAAAGATAGATTTGAGATCGGGTTATTATCAGTTGCGAATTAGAGATTCGGATATACCCAAAACTGCTTTCAGAACGAGATACGGTCACTACAAATTCTTAGTGATGCCGTTTGGGCTCACTAATGCCCCCGCGGTATTTATGGATTTGATGAATCGGATCTTCAGACCGTATTTGGATCAGTTTGTAGTTGTGTTTATCGATGATATTTTGGTCTATTCGAGAAATGAAACCGATCATGCTGAACACCTGGGATTAGTGTTGCAAATTTTACGGGATAAGCAGTTATATGCTAAGTTCAGTAAGTGTGAGTTCTGGTTAAGAGAGGTTAGCTTCTTGGGTCATGTGGTATCTGCATCGGGTATTCGAGTTGATCCGAACAAAATTTCGGCCATACTTAACTGGAAGCCTCCGAGAAATACTACTGAAGTTCGGAGCTTTTTGGGACTTGCCAGTTACTAGAGACGCTTTGTAAAGGGTTTCTCGATGATAGCCACACCAATGACGAAACTACTTCAGAAAGATGTTAAGTTTGAATGGACAGAAAAGTGTCAGAAAAGTTTCGATCAACTGAAAACTTGTTTGACTGAAGCTCCAGTACTAGTGCAGCCCGAATCAGGCAAAGAGTTTGTCATTTATAGTGATGCATCCCTACTTGGGTTGGGTTGCATATTGATGCAAGAGGGTCGAGTTGTAGCTTATGTGTCGAGACAACTGAAGCCACATGAGAAAAATTATCCGACCCATGATCTTGAACTAGCTGCCATCGTGTTCGCTTTTAAAATATGGCGACATTACTTATTTGGTGAAAAGTGCCATGTATATTCGGATCACAAAAGTCTCAAATATTTGATGACTCAAAGAGACTTGAATCTGCGACAAATACGTTGGCTCGAGTTGTTGAAAGATTATGAGCTTGTCATTGACTATCACCCGGGAAAGGCTAATGTGGTTGCGGATGCCTTAAGTCGTAAATCACTGTTTGCTTTACGAGCGATGAATGTACACTTGTCTGTTCTATCCGACACTGTGTTAGTGGCAGAATTAAAGGCCAAACCATTGTTGATTCATCAAATTCGTGAAGCTCAGAAAGTCGATGATGAACTGGTTGCAAAACGGGCTGAATGTGTTTCGAATATGGAATCAGAGTTTCAAATTGATGATGACGATTGTTTGAGGTTCAGAAGTCGTTTGTGTGTTCCAAGAAATTCAGAACTTATTTCGATGATTCTGAATGAAGCTCATTGTAGCCGAATGTCAATTCACCCGGGGAGTACGAAAATGTACAACGATCTGAGACGTCAGTTTTGGTGGCATGGTATGAAACGAGACATTTCCGATTTTGTTTCGAAGTGCTTAGTATGTCAGCAAGTGAAGGCGGAACATCAAGTGCCTACGGGTTTACTTCAGCCGATCATGATACCTGAATGGAAATGGGATCGAGTCATGATGGATTTTGTATCTGGGTTGCCAGTGTCGGCAAGTAAGAAAGATGCGATTTGGGTTGTTGTTGAAAGACTGACTAAGTCGGCTCACTTTATCCCCGTACGCACGGATTTTTCATTGGATAAACTAGCTGAATTGTATGTTTCTCAGATTGTGAGATTACACGGGGTACCTATTTCTATTGTGTCGGATAGAGATCCGAGATTCACCTCACGATTTTGGAAGAAATTGCAAGAAGCTTTGGGTACCAAGTTGCATTTTAGCACTGCTTTTCACCCCCAAACCGATGGTCAATCCGAGCGGATAATTCAGATACTTGAGGATATGTTGAGATGTTGCAACCTCGAGTTTAGTGGTTCATGGGAGCGGTATTTACCTTTGATTGAATTCACTTACAACAATAGTTTTCAATCAAGTATTAAGATGGTACCTTACGAGGCTTTATACGGTCGTAAATGCCGTACACCATTGTTTTGGACCGAGCTGGGTGAAAGTAAAATTTTCGGAGTTGATTTGATTAAAGATGCTGAACAGAAAGTAAAAGTAATCCGTGAAAGTCTGAAGGCAGCCACAGATCGTCAGAAGTCGTACGCGGATTTGAAACGAAAAGACATTAAGTATCAGGTGGGAGACAAAGTGTTTCTTAAAGTTTCACCTTGGAAAAAGATACTCAGATTTGGCCGTAAGAGCAAATTGAGTCCGAGATTCATTGGGCCGTATGAAATCTCCGAACGAGTTGGTCCAGTTGCATATAGGTTGCTTTTACCCCCTGAACTTGAAAGGATCCACAACGTTTTTCATGTTTCAATGCTTCGACGTTACAGATCTGATCCTTCGGACATAATAAGTCCCTCCGAGGTTGAAATTCAAGCCGATATGAGTTATGAAGAAGAACCAATTCGTATCCTAGCTCGTGAAGTGAAAGAGTTGCGAAACCAAAAGGTTCCTTTAGTAAAAGTGTTATGGCTCAAACACGGAATGGAAGAAGCTACTTGCGAACCCGAGAACTCTATGAAAGAACGATACCCAAACCTATTTACCGGTAAGATTTTCGGGGACGAAAATTTCTTAAGTGGGGGAGAGTTGTGACAGCCCTAAAGTGACCCTAGTCGGAAAGCGGTTTCGGGATCGCTAAACCGAGTCACCAAATTATTTGAATATGATAATTATTGTCTAAAATATGTGAATATGAATGTGTGAAAGTTTTAAGCTTCGATTTAGTTAATTGCATGTGAATTTAGTTAATAGGACTTATGTGTGACACTTGTGAAATGTGATAGGTTAATCTATAAGGATCTATTAGTGCATGTAATTAAAAAGGGTGGACTTGCATGTCAATTTCCCCACTTAATTGGTAATGGCCGGCCATGACAATGAGGGTGGACAAAATGTGATGGGTAAAACATGTCATAAACATGTTATGTTAGTGTTTTATGGGAGGAATGATAAAATAAGGAGCATGGGTAATAAAATAATAGTGGTTAGTAGGAGGAGAAAGAGAAAAAGAAAAAAAAATGAGCTAGGCTACTCCTCCATTGCCGTGCCTTGAGGAAGGAAGAAGAAGAGGATTTTCTTGCTTCATGTTCGGTTGGTTGGTGTTTAGGAGGAGGTATGTTTGATGTTGTTCCATGAGATTCATGCATGTTTTTAGTTGTTAGCTTGAGTTCTACCTAGCCCATGGTTTAAATCTTTGCTATGTGATGGAGATGATATTCGGCCATGGGTGTTGTCTTCTTGGTTGGTGTTTGATGTTGTGGTGATGAGGCATGAAGATGAGTTAAGTTTCGGCTAAGGTGGATTTGTGTTGATGTCATTTGCATGCTAAATGTGAAGCTTTGTAATGATACATGTGATGGTGGATTGATGACTCTTGGATTTTCTTTTTAGCATTTTTGAGTTAGACATTAAGTTCTTTGTTTAACCCATGACCAAAATTGAAATGGTATGGTGTCTTGTTGCATTCGGCCATGGTAGGAAGTAGAAGAGAAATATGGTTGTTGATTCATGTTATTTGGCTGAAAAATGGTAGTAAGGTGAAGTGCAAATGTTAGTATTTGATTACTAGTGTATATATGTGTATTAGCCGAGTTTTGAACTTGAAACAAAATGGTATGTAGTCAATACAAGTAACCATATTTTAGGAAGTATTAAGCATATAATTGGCCTCAACATAGACATGCATATTCGGCCACATGAGATAGATTGGTGTTGCATGTATTCGGTTATAGGCGAGCATAATGATGAATCTATCTTGACTTAGATAATCGGCTCAAGGAGAATTTGTTAAAGTGCTTAGTTAATTGATATTAGGGTAATGATGTGTGTATTCGGTCATAAAGGTGCACATCAGGAAATGTTAGATTAATTGTATTAAATTGCTCAATGTGATTAAAAATGCGTATGACCATTTTGTATTTGAGCTTAAGGTGGCCATATGACCTATGAAACTCCTTGTCATATTCGGCCATAAGCTAGCATAATGAGACTTTAATAAGTTAAATTTGTTTGAATTAGCTCAAGAGCTTAGAGGACCAAAGTTGGATAAGGGAAAGGAAAAAGTGATCGAATAGCCGCCGAAATCGTTCGAGAACATCCGAGGTAAGTTTTTGAGTAATGGATCTTAGATTATGATTCGATTAGATCATGTTTTAAGTAAATCAAAATCATGCTCTTTGTATGTAACTATTGAGCCGAGAATGATAATGCTTGATAAGTGACTTGTGCTTGAATTCTAGTTATGAAAATGAAATATAGATGTGTCATGATTTATTGATATGTGCATGGATATTCGGATGATAACCGGCCTAAGTCCCGAAGGCATTTGTGCTAGTGACTAATTCTGGGCGAAGCCCGAAGGCATTTGTGCAAGTTACTATAACCGGGCTAAGTCCCGAAGGCATTTGTGCGAGTTACAATAACCGGGCTAAGTCCCGAAGGCATTTTAGCAAGTAGCTATCTCCGGCTAAATTCTGAAGGTACTTGGTTTGGGAATGAGCGATCTTGCTGTAATAATTTCAATTAATACGCTCGTAAAATCCCAACGATGAGGTACGTTTCGTATATGCATTGGAGTAGTTGATTCCTTTTAAATATTATTCGCCCAGACAATTAATGAGCTTCCGGCCTTTGGTTAAGTTGATCCCTTATGTGTGAATATAAGGGTTGGAAATGTGAAGTAGGACTGATTTTTGAGAATATGTGTATATGAAATTATCCGTTTAGTTATATGAATGCTATACTTCATTGTGCCTAATTTCATTGCTCAAAACTTACTAAGCATTAAATGCTTACTCCGTTCTTTGAATCTCTGTTTTATAGATTTTGGTTCGTCAGCTATCGGACTCGGGATTGTCGAAGTCGAAGTCTTCCACACTATCAAAGCCCTTTTGGTACACTTTTGGTTGAACTCTGAAAATGGCATGTATAGGACTACCTTTTTTGTTGTTGGTCATGTACCATTTGGTTTTGTATAAATTTGGATAGCCATGCGAAAATGGCTTATACATACTTTGAGCATAGCATTATAATCGTTTTGCATGTTGTTCATTGAGAGGTATGGAAATGTTTGGTAACGATTAGCCATAGGAATGGTTAATCATGATCATTTTGGTGCTTTGTATGACAAATTCTAGTTGATTCATGGAAAACCATGAAATAGGTAAAGTTTACCTTAAAAACAGATGCTGACACCAGCAGTGGTGTGGATTTGAAAAATCACTAAAAATAGTAGAAATGGAATTAAATAGTGAATAAATTATGTAATCGAACCTTGAGGAATCTATTTTCATATGAAAGTAACGAAACAATCATATGAGCCGTATTTTATGAGATGCTTAAGTTTTTGTGAAACAGGGCCAGAGCGATTTCTTGTGACACCCCTAATCTGACCCTAGTCGAAATGTGGTTTCGGGACCACGAAACCGAGTTTTATAAATAATTGAAAGTTATGTTCTATGTTCATGAGGTGAGTAAATTCATGTGTAAAAAAAAATTTCAAGCATTTATTTTGCCATTTGTATGTGAAATTTTGAAACGGGACTTATGTGAAACTTTGGTAAAATAGGTTAGGTAAATATATAAAGTGATCTAATAGAGCATGTATTCAAAAATGTGGACTTGCATGTCAATTAGACCATTTTTGAATGCAAATGGCCAGCCAACACATGCATGTAACAATGTGTTCTCTTGTCTCCATTTTTAATTGGTGGGAATTAAGGTATGATTTCATATGTGTTTCTTTGGATTTTGAGAAATTTAAATTGGTTTTAAAGCTCCTAAAATGACCCATGTATGTGATTTTGTGTTTGTGATGCATGAAGCATTCAGTCATGAGCTCAATGGGTTACATTGTGTATGTTTTGATAATTTGTAAGGAGAAATGTGACAATCCTAATTCGACCCTAGTCAGAATGTGGTTTCGGGGCCACAAAACCGAGTCCCAAAATTTATTTAAAATTTGCTTGCGTATCCTCTATGTATATTAGTGCATGTATGAAAATTTGATGTTTTAATTTAGACTTATGAAGGTGAATTTCATGTGATTGACTTAGTTGAGAACCTAAGAAAGTATGATAGGGGAATATGTAAGGATCAAATGATAACAAAGTGAGGAAACTTGGGTTTGCATGTAAAATCACCCAAACCTCAAGTAGTGGCCGACCAAGCAAGGATGGTTCTTCCATTAAGTTGAATTTTTAATGATGCTTTTATTAGTAAATTATTAAAATAGATCAAAAAAAAAGAAAAGAAAGGGGAATAAAATAAGAAAGCAAGAGAAAGTCTTCATCTTCTTTCTTTTCTTGAAGTGTCGTGAGCTAGGGAAGGAGGGGAGAAATGTTCTAAGACATTCGGCCATCATAAGGGAAGATTAAGGTAGGATTCATGTTAGTTTTGTTAAATTTTTGTGAAAATCTAGCTAGTAGCCAATGTCTTATCATGTCCCATATGTTAATTTTCTACCTAAATAAGTAATTAAATGGCATACGGTTAGGGAGAGGTAAATGCTAAGAGTATGGTGCTTTTGATGTTGTGAAGGGAAATAATAGGAAGGTGAAAGAAGATTTAGGTAGAAATGTAGTTATATGTGGATTTATATGATGTTACAAATAGATGTGAAGCTATGCTAGATTAGAAGAAAAAAATTCGGCCAAGTGTTCATGGGAGGAAACTATGTGTTTGAAAGAATAAAAATGATACTATAATTGATAGTATAGGTATTAGGCCTTTTAATCAAGTGTATAGGTGATGTTAGATCTAATTTTAGCACATTCGGCTATATAAGTATGCCCATTTGTGATATTACCTTTGATTGTATAAAATCGACTAAAATGGGTAGTTAGTAAGGGTGGTTACCTAATATACAAATATGTATATGTGTATGTGTAATTGGATTATTGATAGTAATGATATTATATGGTTATTAGCCGAATGGCTCAAAAGCATAAGGTAGAAAGCTCAAGAGGTTAAAGGAGGGGAATCAAGCAAGGGCAAAGCAAAGAACATCGAGTAGCCGAGTTGGAACCGTTTTACCCAACACAAAGTAAGTTCTTAAGTATTTGAGTTTGATTCCTTTGTAAGTTTTAAGTGATTAAATGTTGAGTAAATTCAATCATAATAGGACATAATGAGTTGATTTAATAAGATATGATGTGGCCATGATATGTTTTAAACTCAAATGGTAAGTTCATAAGTGTTTGGACTTGGAAATTTAAGAGCAAATTGTAATAATTTGCTTAGGACAGCAGCAGTAACGTGGTTTTAGAAAATCACCATAAATTGTTGGTGTGGAATTATAGGCTTAATAAAATATGTAATCAAAGCTTAATTAGTCTAGTTTCTTGTAAAAGAGACCAATGTGAGCAAAGAAATTTCCTATAATGAGATATTTAAAGTTGTGTGAGACAGTGTCGGAATGACTCCGAAATCCCCTGTTCTGTTTTTAGAAAATCATTATAATTTGTACAAAAATGGTTATAGGATAAAATTTATATTCTTAGACTCCTTAATGAGTCTCGATTCAAATGAAATCAAATAGAACATATTTTGAATTCTGTACAATGAGAAATTTGGTTCGTAGTGAAGAGTGGTCAGATTAGTCAAACAGTGAAACAGGGGAAACTTTAAGAAAAATCTGGTATTGATTGGCCAAACCTAAAATTCTGAAAATTTTATGGATGGAAGATATATGAGTCTATATTCAGGAAAAATTAACGGCAATTGATTTTGAGTTTTTTAGCTCCAGTTATAAATAATTTAGTGACTATTGCTCAGGAAAACAGCTTGTAGTGAATATGTGAATTTGTTGAAAACATTGATGAAACTATTTGAGTTGTTTATAAGTTATTGCTAAAATTGATGCACAAGATAAATATATGTATATGTGGTAAAGCCGAATGGCTAATGTGAAATATGTATGAGATATGTATATGTGGTAAAGCCGAATGGCTAGTGGGAAATATGTATGAGATATGTATATGTGGTAAAGCTGAATGGCTAGTGTGAAATATGTATGAGATATGTATATGTGGTAAAGCCGAATGGCTAATGTGAAATATGTATGAGTTATGTATATGTGATAAAGCCGAATGGCTAATGTGAAATATATATGAGATATGTATATGTGGTAAAGCCGAATGGCTAGTGTGAAATATGTATGAGATACGTATATGTGGTAAAGCCGAAGGGCTAGTGTGAAATATGTAGGAGACGTGTGTATATTGTGGCCGAATGACCAAATGTGAAAGGTGTGTATTATTAGATATTTGATAAGGCAAATGAATTACGAATATGACAGTCGATGTAAATGTTGTAACATGTGATTAAATGTACATGAAACTTGGAAATATATTCCGGGTAAGACCTGAAGATTACGTGTGGAGATTATGTCCGGGTAAGACCCGATGACTACGTGTGGAGATTATGTCCGGGTAAGACCCGATGACTATGTGTGGAGATTTTTTCCGGGTAAGGCCAGATAACTTCGTGTGGAGATTTCATCTGAGCTAAAGGTCTCGCCAATAATCCGAGTAGAGGTTAAAGCTATAAGACTTCGTAATAAGAATTGCTTATAAATATATTCAATGCGAAAGGTTAAACAGGTATGTACTCCAAGTTTATATGTGAGTTTGATTTGAACTAAATCATAAGGTAGTTATGTGATGCATACGTGAGCAATCTATGAGACTATTCCTATGATTACATGACATCGGATCAGTGTGAGAGGTTATGTGAAATTATGCAGCATATCTATGTCACATGAGCTCACTTTTATGTGAAAGTTTATCTGCCTATTGTATATGATGAGATGTGCATATTCGGTAAAGGGATGGTATGCCCGAAGGAAGAGTGAAATAAAAATACGAACAACTATGTTATAATTTGATTGTTATCTGTTGACACTGCTTAAAACTTACTAAGCATTGTAATGCTTACTCCGTTTACTTTGTTTTCTCTGTTTTATAGATCTCACTTCGAAGCTACAAGCTCGGGGATTGTCAGCAACTAGTCACACTATCACTATCCACTGCTTGTTACTGTTATGTTTTGAGTTATTTTATGGCATGTAAAGAATAGACCAGTGGCCGAAGAATATTTTGGTTAATGTATATAAGCCATGCGAAAATGGCATCTTTTGAATGTGTACTTATAGAAGTTCAAATTGTATCCCTAACTATCTTTAGTATTTATCTAAAGGAATGTTCAAAAAAACAATTCAAAATTTTTACTATTCTGATATGAGTTTCAAGTCCGGTAATGCCCCTTTACCTATTCCGGCGACAGATAAGGGATAGGGGTGTTACATTTCTGGATCCCCTGTTCTGACTTTTGAAATTCACTATAAATTAACCAGAGATAAATTAGAAGTCATGCCCTATATGTACAGATTCCTTTTCGAGTCTAGTTTCTTTAGAAACAAACGGCACAAGTATTGAAGCCCTGTACAAGGAGATATCTAAGTCGTAATGCATGAAGGTCAGAGTAGTCGAACCCCGAAACAGGGGAGACTTTAACTAATAAACTGTACTAATTGGCTCGAGCAAAAATTCTAGAAAAAAAATTGTAGATGGATATATGAGTCTAGTTTCAGGTAAAATTTACGAAACTGGTTTTCGAGTTTTGGAACTCAAGATATGATTTTTAAGGTGACAGTGAGGCAGTTAGCCAGCTTGTCTGGAAATTTTTAAAATGGACTGTGAAAATAAATGAATTAAGTCTGTTAGCACCTCGTGTTCGACTCCGGCAACGGTCTCGGGTACGGGGTGTTACAATTTTATTGGTATCAGAGCTACAGTTTAGTCAATTCTATGACTACCGTAATACGTTTGGGTCTAGCTATACATGCCATTATGTGATTATTTGATAGTGTGGTGATTTCTGACAATTGAAAATGTGTTTATTTATAGTAATGGATCCCGATCCCAACTGAGCGGTAGCTTATGATCTTCAGAGTGTAGCGCCTGCTCCCGCACAAGGGACAGCGCTGGCGGACTCTCAACCTATTGCTAGTAATCCGAATGATGAAGCTAGACAAGCTTTTTATAGCGTGATAAATGATTGGTTCAACCAATACATTCGAACTAATACGGCTGTTCCACAACCTCCATTCCCGACTAATACCACCCCCGCGCCAACAATACCTCCGGCAACTGACCAAATAAGGTCAAATAAGCCCCCAGTTGACAGAATCTGAAAACACGGGGCTACTGAATTTAAAGCTACGGATAGCGATGATGCCAAGCAAGCTGAATTTTGGTTGGACAACACTATTCGAGTACTCGATGAGCTATCTTGCACACCCGATGAGTGCCTAAAGTGTACTATCTCCTTGCTACGTGATTCTGCCTACTATTGGTGGAATACGTTGACTTCTGTCGTGCCCAGAAAGCAAGTAACTTGGGAGTTTTTCCAAACCGAGTTTTGGAAAAAGTATATCAGTCAGAGATTCATGGATCAAAAACGGAAGGAATTTCTTGAACTTAAACAAGGTTCCAGTCGGTTACCGATTATGAACGAAAGTTTGTAAGGCTTAGCCGTTACGCTCGAGAATGCATTTCTTCAGAAGCCGTGATGTGTAAACATTTCTAGGATGGACTGAATGATGATATAAAGCTATATGTTGGCATTTTAGAAATCCAAGAATTTGTGGTACTTGTCGAGCGAGCTTGCAAAGCCGAGGAGCTCAGTATGGAGAAAAGAAAAGTTGATATGGGAGCAAAGGAGTTTCGTAAGAGGTCTTCGGGGAGGCCCTTTCAACAGTCATCGAAGAAATTCAGAGATGATTTAGGCCGATCTAGAGACACTTCAGGTTTTTCTAGACGAGATCGTGATCGACCCCCTGTGAGTGCACGAGTCACTTCGGTCGCCAGTGTTGGAAATGATCGTCGAGACAGAAAGGAGTGTCAGTATTGTGGTAAATGGCATTCGGGGAGTTGTAGATTCCATGACCGCTCCTGTTACAAGTGCAGATCAGCTGACCACTTTATTAAAGATTGCCCGAGATTGTCTGAACAGAACGTAAATCAGAGTAGGAAACCTGGTGCTACTACTGCTCGGGGTAGACCATCTAGAAATATGGGCAATGCTAGTGGCGGTCAGATAGGATCTAGAGATGCTACAACCAGATCTGAGGCTCGTGCTCCTGCTAGAGCTTACGCTATACGCGCACGCGAGGATGCTTCCTCGCCAGATGTTATTACCGGTACTTTTACTCTCTTTGATACTAATGTGATTGCTTTGATTGACCCTGGTTCTACTCATTCTTATATATGGGAAACCTTAGCATCCAGTAAGACTCTACCTGTTGAGTCTACTGAGTTTGTAATTCGGGTGTCAAATCCTTTGGGTCGTTACGTGCTTGTCGACAAAGTGTGCAAGAAATGTCCCCTAGTAATCCGAGGTTCCTGTTTTCCGGCCGATTTGATGCTTTTACCGTTTGACGAATTTGATGTTATCCTTGGTATGGATTGGTTGACCGTACATGATGCAATTGTAAATTGCAAAAGAAAAACCATCGATTTAAGGTGTGTAAATAACGAGATAATCCGAGTTGAGTCTACTGACTTGAATAGGTTGCCAGCTGTAATATCATCGATGTTGGCTTAGAAATATGTAAGAAAGGGGTGTGAAGCATACCTTGCGTATGTACTTGATGACAAAGAGTTAGAAAAGAAGCCTGAATCTGTGCCAGTGGTTTGTGAATACCCGGATGTTTTTCCCGAAGAATTACCGGGTTTACCACCTGTTCGGGAGGTAAAGTTTGGTATTGAGCTTGTACCTGGGACTACACTGATTTCAATAGCTCTGTACCGTATGGCACCAACCGAGTTAAAAGAGTTGAAAGCTCAGTTGCAAGAGTTGACGGATAGGGGTTTCGCTCGACCAAGTTTCTCACCTTGGGGTGCACCAGTATTGTTTGTGAAAAAGAAGGACGGAACCATGAGGTTGTGCATCGACTATCGTCAGCTGATTAAAGTGACAATAAAGAATAAATATCCGTTACCGCGTATTGATGATTTGTTTGATCAACTAAAGGGAGCCTCAGTGTTTTCAAAGATAGATTTGAGATCGGGTTATTATTAGTTGCGAATTAGAGATTCGGATATACCCAAAACTGCTTTCAGAACGAGATACGGTCACTACGAATTCTTAGTGATGCCGTTTGGGCTCACTAATGCCCCCACGGTATTTATGGATTTGATGAATCGGATCTTCAGACCGTATTTGGATCGGTTTGTAGTTGTGTTTATCGATGATATTTTGGTCTATTCGAGAAATGAAACCGATCATGCTGAACACCTGTGATTAGTGTTGCAAATTTTACGGGATAAGCAGTTCTATGCTAAGTTCAGTAAGTGTGAGTTCTGGTTAAGAGAGGTTAGCTTCTTGGGTCATGTGGTATCTGCATCGAGTATTCGAGTTGATCCGAACAAAATTTCGGCCATACTTAACTGGAAGCCTCTGAGAAATATTACTGAAGTTCAGAGCTTTTTGGGACTTGCCAGTTACTACAGACGCTTTGTAAAGGGTTTCTCGATGATAGCCACACCAATGACGAAACTACTTCAGAAGGATGTTAAGTTTGAATGGACAGAAAAGTGTCAGAAAAGTTTCGATCAACTGAAAACTTGTTTGACTGAAGCTCCAGTACTAGTGCAGCCCGAATCAGGCAAAGAGTTTGTCATTTATAGTGATGCATCCCTACTTGGGTTGGGTTGCGTATTGATGCAAGAGGGTCGAGTTGTAGCTTATGCGTCGAGACAACTGAAGCCACATGAGAAAAATTATCCGACCCATGATCTTGAACTAGCTGCCATCGTGTTCGCTTTGAAAATATGGCGACATTACTTATTTGGTGAAAAGTGCCATGTATATTCGGATCACAAAAGTCTCAAATATTTGATGACTCAAAGAGACTTGAATCTGCGACAAATACGTTGGCTCGAGTTGTTGAAAGATTATGAGCTTGTCATTGACTATCACCCGGGAAAGGCTAATGTGGTTGCGGATGCCTTAAGTCGTAAATCACTATTTGCTTTACGAGCGATGAATGTACACTTGTCTATTCTATCCGACAAGGTGTTAGTGGCAGAATTAAAGGCCAAACCATTGTTGATTCATCAAATTCATGAAGCTCAGAAAGTCGATGATGAACTGGTTGCAAAACGGGCTGAATGTGTTTCGAATATGGAATCAGAGTTTCAAATTGATGATGACGATTGTTTGAGGTTCAGAAGTCGTTTGTGTGTTCCAAGAAATTCAGAAGGTGTGTAAATAATGAGGTAGTCCGAGTTGAGTCTACTGACTTGAATAGGTTGCCAACTATAATATCATCGATGTTGGCTCAGAAATATGTAAGAAAGGGGTGTGAAGCATACCTTGCGTATGTACTTGATGACAAAGAGTTCAAAAAGAAGCCTGAATCTGTGCCAGTGGTTTGTGAATACCCGGATGTTTTTCCCAAAGAATTACCAGGTTTACCACCTGTTCAGGAGGTAGAGTTTGGTATTGAGCTTGTACCTGGGACTACACCGATTTCGATAGCTCTGTATCGTATGGCACCAACAGAATTAAAGGAATTGAAAGCTCAGTTGCAAGAGTTGACGGATAGAGGTTTCGCTCGACCAAGTTTCTCACCTTAGGGTGCACCAGTATTGTTTGTGAAAAAGAAGGACGGAACCATGAGGTTGCGCATCGACTATCGTCAGCTGACTAAGGTGACAATAAAGAATAAATATCCGATACCGCGCATTGACGATTTGTTTGATCAACTAAAGGGAGCCTCAGTGTTTTCAAAGATAGATTTGAGATCGGGTTATTATCAGTTGCGAATTCGAGATTCGGATATACCCAAAACAGCTTTCAGAACGAGATACGGTCACTACGAGTTCTTAGTGATGCCGTTTGGGCTCACCAATGCCCCTGCGGTATTTATGGATCTGATGAATCGGGTCTTTAGACAGTATCTGGACCGGTTTGTAGTTGTGTTTATTGATGACATCTTGGTCTACTCAAGAGATGAAACCAAGCATGCTGAGCACCTGAGATTAGTGTTGCAGATTTTACGAGATAAGTAATTATATGCTAAGTTCAGTAAGTGTGAGTTCTGGTTAAGAGAGGTAAGCTTCTTGGGTCATGTGGTATCTGCATCGGGTATTCGAGTTGATCAGAGCAAAATCTCAGCCATACTTACTGACTATCACCCGGGAAAGGCTAATGTGGTTGTGGATGCCTTAAGTCGTAAATCACTGTTTGCTTTACGAGCGATGAATGTACACTTGTCTGTTCTATCCGACAATGTGTTAGTAGTAGAATTAAAAGCTAGACCATTGTTGATTCATCAAATTCGTGAAGCTCAGAAAGTCGATGATGAATTGGTTGCAAAACGGGCTGAATGTGTTTCGGATAGGGAGTCAAAGTTTCAAATTGATGACGACATTGTTTGAGGTTCAGAAGTCGTTTGTGTGTTCCAAGAAATTCAGAACTTATTTCAATGATTTTGAACGAAGCTCATAGTAGCCGAATGTCAATTCACCCGGGGAGCACGAAAATGTACAACGATTTGAGACGTCAATTTTGGTGGCATGGTATGAGACGAGACATTTCCGATTTTGTTTCGAAGTGTTTAATATGCCAACAAGTGAAAGCGGAACATCAAGTGCCTACGGGTTTACTCCAGCCGATCATGATACCTGAATGGAAATGGGATCGAGTCACGATGGATTTTGTGTCTGGGTTGCCATTGTCGACAAGTAAGAAAGATGCGATTTGGGTTGTTGTTGATAGACGACTAAGTCGGCTCATTTTATTTCCGTACGTACGGATTATTCACTGGATAAACTAGCTGAATTGTATGTTTCTCAGATTGTGAGATTACACGGGGTACCCATTTCTATTGTGTCGGATAGAGATCCGAGATTCACCTCGCGATTTTTGAAGAAATTGCAAGAAGCTTTGGGTACCAAGTTGCATTTTAGCACCGCTTTTCATCCCCAAACCGATGGTCAATCCGAGCGGATAATTCAGATACTCGAGGATATGTTGAGATGCTGCATCCTTGAGTTTAGTGGTTCATGGGAACGGTATCTACCTTTGATTGAGTTCGCTTACAACAATAGTTTTCAGTCAAGCATTAAGATGGCGCCTTACGAGGCTTTGTACAGTCGAAAATGCCGTACACCATTGTTTTGGACCGAGCTCGGTGAAAGTAAAATTTTCGGAGTTGATTTGATTAAAGATGCTGAGCAGAAAGTAAAAATAATTCGTGAAAGTCTGCAGGCAGCATCAGATCGTCAGAAGTCGTACGCGGATTTGAAACGAAAAGACATTAAGTATCAGGTGGGAGATAAAGTGTTTCTTAAAGTTTAACCTCAGAAAAAGATACTCAGATTTGGCCGTAAGGGCAAATTGAGTCCGAGATTCATTGGGCCATATGAAATCTCCGAACGAGTTGGTCCAGTTGCATATAGGTTGCTTTTACCCCCTGAACATGAAAAGATCCACAACGTTTTTCATGTTTCGATGCTTCGACGTTACAGATCTGATCCTTCGCACATAATAAGTCCCTCCGAGGTTGAAATTCAAGCCGATATGAGGTATGAAGAAGAACCAATTCGTATCCTAGCTCGTGAAGTGAAAGAGTTGCGAAACAAAAAGGTTCCTTTAGTAAAAGTGTTATGGCTCAAACACGTGAAGTGAAAGAGTTGCGAAACAAAAAGCTACTTGGGAACCCGAGAACTCTATGAAAGAACGATACCCAAACTTATTTACCGGTAAGATTTTCGGGGACGAAAATTTCTTAAGTGGGGGAGAGTTGTGACAGCCCTAAAGTGACCCTAGTCGGAAAGCGGTTTCGGGACCGCTAAACCGAGCCACCAAATTATTTGAATACGACAATTATTGTCTAAAATATGTGAATATGAATGTGTGAAAGTTTTAAGCTTCGATTTAGTTAATTGTATGTGAATTTAGTTAATAGGACTTATGTGTGACACTTTCGAAATGTGATAGGTTAATCTATAAGGATCTATTAGTGCATGTAATCAAAAGGGTGGACTTGCATGTCAATTTCCCCACTTAAGTAGTAGTGGCCGGCCATGACAATGAGGGTGGACAAAATGTGATGGGTAAAACATGTCATAAACATGTTGTGTTAATGCTTTATGTTAGAAATGATAAAATAAGGAGCATGGTAATAAAATAATGAAAAGGAAAATGATGAAGAAAAAAAAAAGAAAAAGTTCTCATGTTGTTGAACTTGGCCGAATAGAAGAAAGAAAAAGAAAGGAAAGAGCTTGGAGAAAATCGGCTATGGTGGTTCACTAGGCTAAGGTATGTTGATGTTGTTCCATGAGATTCATGTATATTTTTAGTTGTTAGCTTGAGTTCTACCTAGCCCATGGTTTAAATCTTTGCTATGAGATGGAGATGATATTCGGCCATGGGTGTTGTCTTCTTGGTTGGTGTTTGATGTTGTGGTGATGAGGCATGAAGATGAGCTAAGTTTCGGCTAAGGTGGACTTGTGTTGATGTCATTTGCATGCTAAGTGTGAAGCTTTGTAGTGATACATGTGATGGTGATTGATGACTCTTGGATTTTCTTTTTAGCATTTTTGAGTTAGACACTAAGTTCTTTGTTTAACCCATGACCAAAATTGAAATGGTATGGTGTCTTGATGCATTCGGCCATGGTAGGAAGTAGATGAGAATTGGTAGTAAGGTGAAGTGCAAATGTTAGTATTTGATTACTAGTGTATATATGTGTATTAGCCGAGTTTTGAACTTGAAACAAAATGGTATGTAGTCAATACAAGTAACCATATTTGTAGGAAGTATTAAGCATATAATCGGCCTCAACATAGACATGCATATTCGGCCACATGAGGTAGATTGGTGTTGCATGTATTCGGTTAGAGGCAAGCATATTGATGCTTTTATCTTGGCTTAGATAATCGGCTAAAAGAGAGTGTGGGCTAATATGTTGAGTTGATTCATGATTTCATATATATGTGACTCTAATGTCTAATGTATATATGGGTTAAGTACCTTGAGTTTCTCTTTTGATGTTCAAATGATTAAATCAATTTATTTGTTAAATTAAGCTCAAGAGCAAAGGGGAACTAAATCCGATAAAGGGAAGGAAAAAGTGATCGAATAGCCGTCGAAATCGTTCGACAACATCCGAGGTAAGTTTTCTAGTAACGAAACTTAGTTTACGATTTGATTAAGTCATGACGTATAATCATAACAAATATACGGTGATATAATGATTCTACTTGAATTATATGTTGAGTTAATTAGTCTATACGTATGATGGGTAGCCGTATGTGCATAGAGATCATGTCACAAAGCAAACCAAATCATGCTGTTTGTATGTGGCTATTGAGCCGAAAATGGGAATGCTTAATAATTGAATTGTGTTTGAATTCTAGTTATGAAAATGAAATAAAGATGTGTCATGATTTACTGATATGTGCATGAATATTCGGATGATAATGGGGCTAAGTCCCGAAGGCATTTGTGCTAGTGACTAATTTCGGGCTAAGTCCCGAAGGCATTTGTGCGAGTTACTATATCCGGGCTAAGTCCCGAAGGCATTTGTGCGAACTACTATATCCGGGCTAAGTCCCGAAGGCATTTGAGTGAGTAGCTATATCCGGTTAAATCCCGAAGGTACTTGGTTTGGGAATGAGCGATCTTGCTGTAATAATTTCAATTAATATGCTCGTAAAATCCCAACGATGAGGTATGTTTCGTATATGCATTGGATTAGTTGATTCCTTTTAAATAGTATTCGCTCAGTCGATTAATGAGCTTCCGACTTTTGGTTAAGTTGATCTCTTATGTATGAGTATAAGGGTTGGTAATGTGAAGTAGGTATGATTTTGAGAATGTGTGTATATGAAATTATCCGTTTAGTCATATGAATGCTATACTTCAATTGTGCCTAATTTCATTGCTCAAAACTTACTAAGCATTAAATGCTTATTCCGTTTCTTTGATTCTCTATTTTATAGATTTTGGTTCGTCAACTATCGGACTCGGGATTGTCGAAGTCGAATTCGTCCACACTATCAAAGCCCTTTTGGTACACTTTTGGTTGAACTCTGAAAATGGCATGTATAGGACTACCCTTTTTGTTGTTGGTCATGTACCCTTTGGTTTTGTATAAATTTGGATAGCCATGCGAAAATGGCTTATATATACTTTGAGCATAGCATTATAATCGTTTTGTATGTTGTTCATTGAGAGGTATGGAAATGTTTGGTAACGATTAGCCATTGGAATGGTTAATCATGATCATTTTGGTGCTTTGTATGACAAATTCTAGTCGATTCATGGAAAACCATGAAATAGGTAAAGTTTACCTTAAAAACAGATGCTAACAGCAGCAGTGGTGTGGATTTAAAATATCACTAAAAATAGTAGGAATGGAATTAAATAGTGAATAAATTATGTAATCGAACCTTGATGAATCTACTTTGATATGGAAGAAACGAAACGATCATATGAGTCGTATTTTAGGATATATTTAAGTTTTCGTGTAACAGGGCCAGAGCGATTTCTGGATCCCTTGATCTGACTTTGTAAATTCACTATAAATTAACCAGAGATAATTAGAAGTCATGCTATATATGTATAGATTCCTTTTTGAGTATAGTTTCTTTAGAAACAAACGCCATAAGTAATGAAGCCCTGTACAGGAAGATATATAAGTCATAATGTATGAAGGTCAGAGCAGTCGAACCCTGAAACAGGGTAGAATTTAACTAATAAACTGTACTAATTGGCTTGACCAAAAATTCTAGAAAAAAATTTGTATATGGATATATGAGTCTAGTTTCAGGTAAAATTTACGAAACTGGTTTTCGAGTTTTTCAACTCAAGATATGATTTTTAAGGTAACAGTGACGCAGTTAGCCAGCTTGTCTGGAAATTTTTAAAATGGACTGTGAAAATAAATGAAATAAGTCCGTAAATACCTCGTGTTCGACTCCGGCAACGGTCTCGGGTACGGGGTGTTACAGTATGAATGTGGTTATGGTCTATTAGTTGCTCAAATGGTTAATTGATTGTGGAGTATAAATGCTTGAGAAATGCCTTGTTGAAACATGATTTTAGATGTTGTGTTGGTTATTTATAGGGTAAGTTGTGTATGTGTAAATTATGGTAAATAAGCCATATTGTTGATATTGTTTTAGCAGGTATTTGGCTAAGTAAATGGTAGTGATTTGAGATTTGGAATAGATGAAATTAATATGGTATGTATTGTGCATGATTTGGGATTGATTTGGCTACCCTTTGTGTATGAAAATGGTATATTTTGCATTGTGTAGGTACATTGATGTTAGGGTGGCAAATTGGCCTTGCAAATGGCCTATTTTTGTTCACATGGGTAGAGACACGGGCGTGTGTGTAACACCCCATACCCGAGACCGTTGCCGGAGTCGAACACGAGATGTTAACGGGCTTAATTCATTACTTAAATAGCTCATACAATTTGTTTTAAAATTTTCTAGACAAGCTGGCTAACTGCGTTGCAGTCGCTTTAAAAATCATATCTCGAGTTCCGAAACTTAAAATCTAATTCTGTAAATTTTTCCTGAAACTAGACTCATATATATATCTAATAAAATTTTTATAAAATTTTTGGTCAGGCCAATTAGTACAGTTTATTAGTTAAAGTCTCCCCTGTTTCAGGGTTTGACTACTCTGACCTCTGTGCATTACGAATCAGATATCTCCCTGTACAGGGCTTCAATGCCTATGCCGTTTATCTCTAATAAAACTAGACTCAATAATGAGTCTGTAAATATAAAGCATTACTTCTAATTATCGTTTTAAAATTTATGGTGAATTTCCAAAGTCAGAATAGGGATCCAGAAATCGCTCTGGCCCTGTTTCACAAAAATTTAAATATCTCATAAAATATAGCTCATATAGTTGTTTTGTTTCTTCCATATGAAAATATACTCATCAAGATTCGATTACATAATTTATTCATTATTTAATTCAATTTCTAATATTTTTAGTGATTTTTAAAATTCACATCACTACTGCTGTCTGAATCTATTTTTTTTTGGTAAATTTTACCTATTTCATAGTTTCCATGGATTAACTAGTAATTTGACATACATAACACCAAATATGATCATGATTAGCCATTCCAATGGCTAATCATTACCCAGCATTTTCATACTTCTCAATAACCATATCATAAGTGTAACACCAAAAATGATCAGCCATGACATACGGCATAATAATCAAATAGACTTAGACTATTACTGAACCAAAACCGAATTTGAACCTAAGATTAAAGTCATTTTCAATGCATGAAATGCTTACCACAAACATCATCCATTCGTAGTACTGATCACTTTAACTAAAACGAATTTAAACCACTATCAATCATAACCAAATTATCAAGACCAAACTTACTAAACCTTATAACTAAGCACCCATAAGACCAAATCCAAACTTAACATTTAAGCCATATTCACATGGCTAAAAGTATACATATCAAAGTTCAAACAAAACATAATAGCCTATACATGCCGAAATGTTCTCTTAGACCAACTAAGAAGAAGGTACCAAAAAGTTGCGAGCTGGTGTGATGACTTCGACGATGGTCCCGAGCACACAAAATGGGTCAAAGAAACCTAAATAAGTAACAAGTAAACACACCAAATGAGTATATAACTCAGTAAGTCATAAGCATTACACTACCGTCCATTAATAAAAGATCATAGAGAAAACAAATAATGCAAGATCAATTACTCCATCCATACCGAACTATGCTATAATTTCTTATATTTTCGGTTCAATCTCATGCCAAGTCCTACAATCAAATCAAATACCAAAACAACCCAATTGATTTAGATTCATTTCCTCACAGCACGGAACAATGATGCACTAGGTAAATTTATACATACACATCACATGTCTCAAATTCGATATTTTAGTTAATAGTTCTATCACTTAGTTCCTTCATGCACCTTTTATATTATCAACCGTATTTGCACACATAGTGCTAATTACACTCGCACACATAGTGCCATAGTAAACTGCACACATAGTGCATTGGATTTTCTCTCATGCTTCAACATCCAAATCGGCACACCTAGTGCCACTTAATTCCGCACACATAGTGCCATATGTCAACTCATTATGATAAGGCAATTTACTTAATTCAAATAGCACATATGGTTACATTAATAAATAGGAAAATCACTCCAAAAGAATATCTAACAAAAGGAATTCTTTTATGATTCACTAATATTATTTATATACAAGCTAATCAACCTTACAAAAATGCTTAAGGACTTACCTTAGGTCGGATGAAGTGATTCCCAATCAACTACTCAATATTCTTTGCTTTGCCTTTGCTTGATTCCCCTCCTTTGGATTCTTGAGCTTCATTAATCCCTTAAGTTGACCGAATGCTTTTTAACCATTTTTCTTTCCTTCTTCCTTTATGTTCGGTTTTGCAAGGAGAAGATGACACTCTCCCACCTTCCATTTCTTATTAATTTATTTTTCTATTTAGATTATTTTATCATTTACCATTATAAAATTGTATTTAACTTGACTTAATGGAGGATCATCATCACATGGCCGGCCACTTCATGAATTAAGGGCATTTTGACATGCAAATCCATACTTTCTCACCTTGTTATTATTTAATCCTTTCAATTTATCTATCATCTTTTCTAAATTTCTCAACTAAGTCCTTTCATGAAAATCCACATTCCTAAGGCTAATTTTAAACCTTTATTATTTCCACACATGCACTACCACATTTAATATATGCAATTAAAATTAAAATAAATTTTTGTGACTCGATTTTGTGGTCCCGAAACCACATTCCGACTAGGGTCTGATTAAGACTGTCATAGCTCTCCCCCACATAAGGAATTTTCGTCCCTGAAAATCTTACCAGCGAATAAGTTAGGATATCGATCCTTCATAGTGTCTTCAAGTTCCCAAGTAGCTTCTTCGACCCCATGTTTAAGCCACAGTACTTTCACTAATGAGATTTTCTTATTTCATAGTTCCTTTACCTCACGAGCCAAAATACAAACTGGTTCTTCTTCGTAACTCAAATCATATCGAATTTCAACCTCTGATGGATTAATTATATGCGATGGATCGGATCTATAACGTCGAAGCATCGAAACATGAAAAACGTTGTGAATCTTTTCAAGTTCAGGGGGTAAAATCAATCGGTATGCAACTGGCCCAATTCGTTTAGATATTTCATACGGCCTGATGAACCTCGGACTCAATTTGCCCTTACGGCCAAATCTGAGCACTTTTTTCCAATGTGAGACTTTAAGAAACACTTTGTCTCCAACCTGATATTCAATGTCTTTTCTTTTTAAATCCGCATACGACTTTTGACGATCCGAAGCAGCTTTCAAACTTTCACGGATCACTTTTACTTTCCGCTCAGCATCTTTAATCAAATCAACCCCAAAGATTCTACTTTCACTAAGTTCGGTCCAAAACAACGGTGTACGGCATTTACGACCGTACAAAGCCTCATAAGGTGCCATTTTAATGCTTGATTGAAAACTGTTGTTGTAAGCGAATTCAATCAAAGGCAAATACCTTTCCCATGAACCACAAAACTCTAAGATACAACATCTCAACATGTCCTCGAGTATCTAAATTATCCGCTCGGATTGACCATCAGTCTGGGGATGAAAAGCGGTGCTAAAATGCAACTTGGTACCCAATGCTTCTTGCAATTTCTTCCAAAATCGTGATGTGAATCTCGGGTCTCTATCCGACACAATAGAAATAGGTACTCCATGTAATCAAACAATTTGGGAGACATATAATTCTGCCAATTTATCGAGCGAGAAATTTGTACGAACAGGGATAAAATGGGCAGATTTCGTCAATCTATCAGCAATAACCCAAATTGAGTCCTTCTTACCGTGCGTCAATGGTAAACCAGATACAAAATCCATCGTGACTCGATCCCATTTCCATTCGGGTATCATGATCGGCTGAAGTAACCCTGAAGGTACTTGATGTTCCGCTTTCACTTGTTGACATATCAAACACTTCGAAACAAAGTCAGAAATGTCTCGTTTCATACCAGGCCACCAAAACTGACGTTTCAGATCGTTGTACATTTTCGTACTACCCGGGTAGATTGACATGTGGCTACTATGAGCCTCGCTTAAAATCAAAGAAATAAGTTCTGAATTTCTTGGAACACACAGTCGACTTCTGAACCTCAAACAATCGTCATCATCAATTTTAAACTCTGATTCCACATTTGAAACACTTTCAACTCGTTTAGCAACCAATTCATCGTCGACTTTCTGGGATTCACGTATTTGATGAATCAATAATGGTTTGGCCTTTAATTCTGCTACCAACACATTATCGGGTGAAACAGACAGGTGTACATTCATTGCTCGCAAAACAAACAGTGATTTGTGACTTAAGGCATCGGCAACCACGTTAGCCTTTCCCGGGTGATAGTCGATGACAAGCTCATAATCTTTCAACAACTCGAGCCAATGTCTTTGCCGCAGATTCAAATCTCTTTGAGTCATCAAGTATTTGAGGCTTTTATGATCCGAATATATATGACACCTCTCTCCAAACAAGTAGTGTCGCCAAATTTTCAAATCGAAAACAATGGCAGCTAATTCAAGATCATTGGTTGGATAGTTTTTCTCATGTGGTTTCAATTGTCTCGACGCGTAAGCTACTACTCGACCTTCTTGCATCAACACGCAACCCAGCCCAACCAAAGATGCATCACTGTAAATGACAAACTCTTTACCGGATTCAGGCTGCACAAGCACTGGAGCTTCAGTCAAATAAGTTTTCAACTGATCGAAACTTTTCTGACATTTTTCTGACCATTCAAACCTAACATCTTTCTGAAGTAGTCTCGTTATTGGTGTGGCTATCATCGAGAAACCCTTTACAAATCGTCTGTAGTAACCAGCAAGCCCCAAAAAGCTCCTAACTTCAGTAACATTCCTCGGAGGCTTCCAATCAATTATGGCCGAAATTTTGTTCGGATCAACTCGAATACGCGATGAGGATACCACATGTCCCAAAAGGCTAACTTCTTTCAACCAGAACTCACATTTACTGAATTTCGCATATAACAGCTTGTTTCGTAAAATCTGTAATACTAATTTCAGGTGCTCAGCATGTTCAGATTCATCGTGCGAATAAATCAAGATGTCATCTATAAACACCACCACAAACTGATCCAAATACTGTCTAAAGATTCGATTCATCAAGTCCATAAATACCGCAGGGGCATTAGTGAGCCCAAATGGCATCACTAAGAACTCGTAGTAGCCATATCTCGTTCTGAAGGCAGTTTTAGGTATGTCTGATTCTCGAACACGCAACTGATAGTAACCCGATCTCAAATCTATCTTTGAAAATACCGAGGCTCCCTTTAGCTGATCAAACAAATCATCAGTACGTGGTAACGGATATTTATTCTTTATTGTCACTTTGTTCAATTGACGATAGTCGATGTACATTCTCATGGTTCCGTCTTTCTTTTTCACAAACAATACTGGTGCACCCCAAGGTGAGAAACTCGGTCGAGCGAAACCTCTATCCGTCAACTCTTGTAACTGAGTTTTCAATTCCTTCAATTCCGTTGGTGCCATACGATGTGGAGCTATCAAAATTGGTGTGGTACCAGGAACAAGCTCGATGTCGAATTCTACTTCTCGAACGGGTGGTAATCCTGGTAACTCCTCAGGAAAAACATCTGAATACTCACAAACCACTGGTACTGATTCAATTTTCTTTTCTAACTCTTTGTTATCAAGTACATACGCAAGATATGCTTCACTCTCCTTTCTAATATATTTCTGAGCGATCATCGAGGATATTATTGCTGGCACTCTGTTCAAGTCAGTAGACTCAACTCGGACCATCTCATTATTTGCACACCTCAAATCAATAGTCTTTCTTTTGCAATTTACAACTGCATCATGTACGGTTAACCAATCCATCCTGAGGATAACATCAAATTCATCAAACAGTAAAAGCATCAAATCAGCCGGAAAACAGGAATCTCGGATTATCAGGGGCCATTTCTTACACACTTTGTCAACAAGTACATATCGACCCAGGGGATTCGACACTCGAATTACGAACTCAGTAGACTCAACAGGTAGAGTCTTACTGGATGCTAAAGTCTCACATACATAAGAATGAGTAGAGCCAGGGTCAATCAATGCAATCACATCAGTATTAAAAAGAGTGAAAGTACCAGTGATAACATTAGGGGAGGATGCCTCCTCTCGTGCGCGGATGGCATAAGCTCTGGCAGGAGCACGAGTCTCAGATCGAACAGTCGTATCAGAAGTCCCTCGCTGACTACCACCCCTACCTCCTGTGTTTCTCGGTGGTCTACCTCTAGTCGCTGTACCACTCGATCTCGCACCTTGTATCTTATTTTTCTTGTCAGATTCCGTGCAATCTCGAATGAAATGGTCCCTCGAACCGCATCTATAACAGGCTCTGTTGATAGACTTACCCCAACATTCACCTACATGTCGTCTTCCACATTGTGGACATTCAGGTTTTTCTTGTCGATTGTTACCAACACTAGCAACCGAAGTAGCTTGAGAGTTCGTTGATGGTCACTCCCTAATAGAAATTCCTGCAGTCGTCTTCGATTTATTAGTATCGTCTCTGAATTTCTTTCCAACCGAGAAAGAAGTTTTACCCGCCGATCTTTTACGAAAGTCTCTGGCTTCAGAGTCAGCTTTCTTTTTCTCCTTTCCAAGCTCTTCAGCCTTGCAAGTCCGTTCAACTAGTGTTACAAATTCTTTTATTTCTAAAATACCCACCAGTAGCTTTAAATCTTCATTCAATCCTTCTTCGAATCTTTTACACATGGCGACTTCATCAGCTACACACTCCCGAGCATATCGACTGAGTCTTACAAACTGACATTCGTATTCAGATACTGTCAAACGACCTTGTTTGAGCTCCAAGAATTCTTTACGCTTTTGATCCATGAATCGTTGACTAATATACTTCTTACGAAACTCCGCTTGAAAGAAATCCCAAGTAACTCGTTCCTTCGGAACAATAGAAATCAGGGTTCTCCACCAATAGTAGGCCGAGTCCCGTAGTAAGGATATGGCACACTTTAAACATTCGTCAAGTGTGCAAGACAGTTCTTCAAAAACACGAATGGTGTTATCAAGCCAAAACTCAACCCTTTCAGCATCATCAGTAGCTGTGGCTCAGAATTCCTCGGCCCCGCGCTTTCTAATCAAATTCACAGGAGGTTTACTCGGCCTCAACGGATCAGTATTTGCTGGTATTATAGGCACCTGAGGCGGATTATTTAAATTTGGAAATGGTTGAGCAGCCGGGTTGGTTCGGGCATATTGTGCGACCCACTCATTCATCATGGTAAATAAGGCTTGTTTTGCCCCATCATCTTGATTATTCGCGGATGATTGAGGTTCAACAGGCGGTGTCCCTTGCACAGGAGCAGCCACTACACTTTCAACGTCATCCGCTAAGGTTCTCTCTAGATTGGGTTCCATTTACTAATCAAAACAATAATTTCGACCGTCAGAAGTCATCACACTATCAAATACTAACATTAAGGCATGTATAGCTAGACTCATAAGCGCTATGGTAGTCTTAGAATCGACTAAACCATAGCTCTGATACCAATAAAATGTAACACCCCATACCCAAGACCGTTTCCGGAGTCGAACACGAGGTGTTAACGGGCTTAATTCATTACTTAAACAGCTCATACAATTTGTTTTAAAATTTTCTAGACAAGCTGGCTAACTGCATCGCAGTCACTTTAAAAATCATATCTCGAGTTCCGAAACTCAAAATCCAATTCCGTAAATTTTTCCTGAAACTAGACTCATATATATATCTAATAAAGTTTATTAGTTAAAGTCTCCCCTATTTCAGGGTTTGACTACTCTGACCTTTGTGCATTACGAATCAGATATCTCCTTGTACAGGGATTCAATGCCTATGCCGTTTGTCTCTAATAAAACTAGACTCAATAACGAGTCTGTACATATAAAGCATGACTTCTAATTATCTTTGTAAAATTTATGGTGAATTTCCAAAGTCAGAACAGGGGATCCAGAAATCGCTCTGGCCCTGTTTCACAATAATTTAAACATCTCATAAAATATAGCTCATATAGTTGTTTCGTTTCTTCCATATGAAAATATACTCATCAAGCTTCGATTACATAATTTATTCATTATTTAATTTCATTTCTACTATTTTTAGTGATTTTTCAAATTCACATCACTACTGCTGTCTGAATCTATTTTTTTGGTAAATTTTACCTGTTTCATGGTTTCCATGGATTAACTAGTAATTTGACATACATAACACCAAATATGATCATGATTAGCCACTCCAATGGCTAATCATTACCCAGCTTTTCCATACTACTCAAGAACCATATCATAAGTGTAACACCAAAAATGATCAGCCATGACATACGGCATAATAATCAAATAGACTTAGACTATTACTGAACCAAAACTGAATTTGAACCTAAGATTAAAGTCATTTTCAATGCATGAAATGCTTACCACAAACATCATCCATTCGTAGTACTGACCACTTTAACTAAAACGAATTTAAACCACTATCAATCATAACCAAATTATCAAGACCAAACTTACTAAACCTTATAACTAAGCACCCATAAGACCAAATCCAAACTTAACATTTAAGCCATATTCGCATGGCTAAAAGTATATAAGATGTACATTGCCCTCAATGTACAAAGAAAGATATTAGAGTATAAAAATAAGATAGGGTGAGGAGTGAAACTTCCTGTATTAAGAACGGATGATATCCTTGGATTGGCGAGATCGAGTATTGGAGATACTTTGGATGGCAAGCTGGATTCTAAATGTAAGCCGTTGTTTTTTCTTTTTCTTCTTTTTTTTTTTGAAAAGGAGAACAAATGAATCTTAAAAACTTAATAAAAGAAAAATAAAATAAAATAATTAGTCAATTTTTTTAAGTGGCACGACCATAGCACACGCCCTTGTGGGCCGTGGCTCGGCCGTGTTTGTCGCGAATTAAAATGTCATCACACAGTCTTATTGCATGCCCATGTGTCTAGGTTGTGTCGCTGCGTGATCGTATTGTACGACCGTGTCTGGCGTGATTCGCTTCTTCCAAGGTTGTGTAGGTTTTTGAACGCCTATGTTACTTCGATAGTGTTGTCCACGGGTGCTAGACACGGGCGTGTCTCACGTCTATGTTTATTCGGTAGATTCGACCAAGGCCATTTCGTACGGTCGTGGCATTTTATCGCAGCCCGTGTCCAGGGAAATCTTTTACCCTATTTTTTCATGGTCGTATCGCACGGCCGTGTTTCCTTCCATGTTGGTCACACGGCCTTAAGCACGGCCATGTGATCGGCCGTATGGAGTTGGGAACTTGTGCTTCAAAAACCCTGTGAGTGACCTAAATGTTTAAAACTTGAATTTAAAATAATTTAAAATTGTTAGTTCTCAGGTTGCTTCCCGAGAAGCGCTTGTTTATAGTCTAAGCTCGACTGTTACCTTGTTGGTATATTCAGGGCAATTTGTGGAGTCGTAGCTCCTCTCCATCGACTTTAAAATTCTCACCATTATAAAGTTTGAGACGGTGTCCATTTACTTTGAAAGTACCGTATGATGGGTGACTTACCTCTATTGTGCCATATGGATGAACAGATTGAATTACGAAGGGTCCTGACCATCGTGATTTTAGTTTCCTAGGAAACAATTTGAGTCTTGAGTTGTATAGTAAGACGAGATCTCCAACTTCAAATTGTTGTCGTTGCTTTAAACGAACGTCAGGGTGCTACTTTGTTGCTTCCTTGTATAGGCGTGAATTTTCATATGCATTGGCTCGCCATTCATGTAGCTCGTTCAGCTACATCAACCTATTTTTTCTCCAAGTTCGGGATCAAGGTTTAGAAATTTAATAGCCCAAAAAGCTTTATGCTGTAGTTCGAATGGTAGATGACAACTTTTTCCATAAACAAGTCTGTAAGGTGATGTCCCTGTAGGAGTCTTAAAAGTAGTTCTATAAGCCCATAAGGCATCGTCTACTTTTGTTGCCCAGTCTTTTCTGTTTGATTCTATTGTTTTTTCAAGAATCCATTTGAGTTCTCGGTTTGCTACTTCAACTTGTCCATTAGTTTGAGGATGGTATGGGGTGGCTGTTCTATGATGAACTTCGTATTTCTTAAGGGTTTTTTCAAATTGGGTATTACAAAAATGAGTGCCCCTGTCACTGATAATTGCTCTAGATGTTCCCAATCTCGAGAAGAGTTTTTTAAGGAAATGTACTACCACTCTAGCATCATTAGTAGGTAGAGCTTGGGCTTCTACCCATTTGGACATGTAGTCAACTGCTACTAAGATGTATTGATTTTTGAATGAACTGGGGAATGGGCCCATGAAATTGATACCCCAAACGTTAAATATTGCACAAGAAAGCATATAGTTTTGAGGAATTTCATCACGTTTAGATATGTTACCTGTCCGTTGGCATTTGTCACATAAAGTAACATACCTGATAGCGTCTTTGAATAACGAAGGCCAATAAAAACCTGATTCAAGTATTTTGTGTGCGCTCTTAGTGCCACTATAGTGTCCTCCGGTTGGCCCTGAGTGGGAATGTTCCAATATTTTTTGATATTTTTGATCCTGTAACGCATCTTCTGATGACTTGATCTACACATCTACGAAATAGAAATGGATCGTCCCAAAAGTAGTTTTTCACATCATTAAAGAATTGCTTATTTTGCTGGTGTGTTAACCCTTTTGGGATAATGTTAGCAGCTAAAAAATTTGCGATGTCCGCAAACCAAGGTACCTCGGAGTTAAATATAGCAAAAAATTGTTCTTCAGGGAACGAATCATTTATTTCCACGTCATCTAGTTCCCTGGTATTGGATTTCTCGAGCCTGGATAGATGATCAGCGGCGAGATTTTCAGCTCCTTTCTTGTCCTAAATTTCCAAGTCAAATTTCTGCAATAGGAGAATCCATCGAATGAGTCGAGGTTTTGCATCGGTTTTAGTTAAAAGGTTGTGAAGGGCAAAATGGTCAGTGTAAACAACAACTTTAGACAATATGAGATGTGATCGAAATTTATCAAATGCAAAAACCACAGCTAGCAACTCTTTTTCCATAGTAGTATAGTTTTCTTGTGCAACTGTTAAGGTTTTGCTGGCGTAATAGATAGGTTGAAAATGCTTGTCTCTTTGCTGTCCCAATACTGCACCTACTGCAAAATCACTCGCATCACACATTAGTTCAAATGGAAAGTTCCAATCAGGTGCAATTATGATTGGAGCATTAATTAATTTATCCTTTAAAGTATTAAATGCTTCTAAACATTCCTGATCGAAGTTAAAAGGTATAACTATTTCTAGCAATTTAGTCAAAGGCTTAGCTATTTCAGAAAAATCCTTAATAAATCTTCTATAAAAACCAGCATGTCCTAAAAAGCTTCTAATAGCCTTAACTGAACTAGGGGGTGGTAATTTTTTGATTGTTTCTATTTTAGATTTATCAACCTCAATCCCTTTTCTAGAAATTTTATGGCCTAATACAATACCTTCTTGAACCATGAAGTGACATTTCTCCTAGTTAAGCACAAGGTTTGTTTCCTCACATCTTACTAAAACTCATTTTAAATTTTTAAGGCAGTGATGGAAAGAGTTACCGAATATCGAAAAATCATCCATGAAGACTTCCATGATATCTTCCACGAGTTCGTCAAATATGGCTATCATACAGTGCTGAAAAGTGGTAGGAGCATTACATAATCCAAAAGGCATTCTACGATAAGCGAACATACCATATGGGCATGTGAATGTCGTTTTTTCTTGATCTTCATGAGCTATTAGGATTTGGAAGTAACCAGAGAGTCCATCTAGAAAGCAGTAATACATGTGTCCAAATAATCTGTCTAACATTTGGTCAATGAATGGTAAGGGGAAGTGATCTTTTCTTGTGGCGTCATTCAGTTTCCTATAGTCTATGCAAACTCTCCACCCTGTAACTGTTCTTGTTGGGATTAATTCATTCTTCCCGTTAGTCACAACCGTCATGCCTCCTTTCTTAGGGACAACCTGCACTGGACTTACCCAAGAACTGTCAGAAGTAGGATAAATAATTCCAGCATCTAGAAGTTTAATTACCTCGACTTTTACAACTTCCTTCATGTTGTGGTTCAGATGTCTTTGAGCTTGCACACACGATTTGTTTTCATCTTCCATCAAAATTTTGTGGGTGCAAAAAGAAGGGTTGATTCCTTTAATGTAAAAAATTTCCCACACTATGGCCTTCTTATGTTCTTTTAATACTTGGATTAATTCCTTTTTCTCCTTGGGTTGCAAATTAGAAGCAATAATAACTGGTAATATAGAATTATTTCCAAGGAATGCGTATTCTAAATGGTTTGGTAATTGTTTAAGTTCCAGTTTGGGAGACTCCTCAATAGAGGGTTTTTGCTTAAGTTCATCATTTATCTTAATACCCTCATATTCTACTTGTCTTGACGAATGGTCATTAGGTTCCTCACCTGTCTCCTCGTCTTAAGCTGGATACGGTTTCGTCGTCTCCTCTTATATAATTTCCTGAAAAGAGTCTTGAGTAATATGATCAATAGAGTCAATGAAATAACATGAATCATTCTGTTCCCTAGAGAATCTCAAAGCATTGTAAATTTTAAAGATCATCTCCTCGTCACCTATTCTAAGTACAAATTTACCGTCACCCACGTCAATCACAACTCTTGTAGTGGCAAGGAATGAGCGCCCTAAAATTAAAGGTACTTCCACATCTTCATCCATGTCAAGCACAACAAAATCAACAGGGAATATAAATTTATCTACTTTTACGAGTACGTCTTCTATAATACCCCTAGGATATTTAACAGATCTATTGGCTAATTAAATACTCATCCTAGTAGGTTTAGGTTCCCCAAGACCAAGTTGTTTAAACATTTTATATGGAATCAAATTAATACTAGCGCCTAAATCAGCTAGTGTTTTTTTAACATTCAGATTAGCAATTAAACAAGGGATAGAAAAACTTCCTGGATCTTTTAGTTTGGTTGGCAGCTTATTTTAGAGTATGAGGGAGCACTCCTCATTGAGTTCTACTATAGATAAGTCCTCGAGCTTCCTTTTATTTGTTAGAAGCTCCTTCAAAAATTTTGCGTAGGTAGGCATCTGCGAGATGGCTTCAACAAAAGGTAAGTTGATATGTAATTGCTTAAAAAGTTCAAGAACTTACCGAATTGTGCATCAATGCGATCTTTTTTTAATTTTGTTGGATATGGAACCGGTGGTGTATATTCCTCTGGCACTGGTTTGTCACTATTTTCGAGTTTTTCTTTCCTCCTTTGCTTTCCACGGCTTCTTGTGCTAACTTCTTTTCAAATTTCGCTAACACTTTCCCACTCCTTAGTGTAACTGCTTTGACATGCTCTCTTGATTTGGTATTACTAAGTAAATTTCCTAGTGGTCTTTCCGAGATTAGTTTGGAAAGCTGGCTTATCTAAGTTTTGAGTCCTTGGATCGATGCTTGTTGATTCTGAAGTGCTATCTCGGTGTTCTGAAAATGGGTTTCTGACACTGATATGAACTTTGAGAGCATCTCTTCAAGATTTGGCTTCTTTTCCTTTTGGTAGGGTGGTTGTTGGTAGCCCGGAGGATGTTGTGGCTTCTGATTCCCTTGACCACCCCAGGAGAAATTTGGGTGGTTCCTCCAACCTGCATTATAAGTATTATTGTATGGGTTATTTTGAGATCGAAAGTTGTTGTTACCCATATAGTTGACTTGTTCCTCTTCAGCTGTAGGATTGAAGGATTGATATTCTGTATGTACACCTCCTCCACTTGAGTCACACCTCATTACTGGATGTACCTATGTAGAAACAAGTAAACCATCAATCTTTTTATTAAGGAGTTCTACCTAATTTGACAGTATAGTAACTGAGTCGACGTTATAAACACCGGTCGTTTTTGTTGGCTTTGTCCTTGTGACTTGCCACTGATAATTATTCAGTGACATTTCTTCAATGAATTCATAACCCTCCTCAGGTGTTTTGTTGTTGATGGTTCCTCCAGCAGTTGCGTCAACCATTTGCCGAGTCGAGGGATTCAGACCATTGTAAAATGTTTGTACTTGAAGCCAAAGCTGTAACCCATGGTGAGGGCACCTTCACAATAGATCCTTGTATCTCTCCCATGCATCGTAGAGTGTTTCTAAGTCCATCTGCACAAAAGAAGAAATATCATTACGTAACTTAGCTGTTTTAGCCGGTGGAAAATATTTTAGTAGAAATTTTTCGGTCATTTGTTCCCAAGTAGTAATTGACCCTCGTGGTAACGAGTTTAACCACTGTTTAGCTTTGTTCCTTAATGAAAAAAGAAATAATCAAAGATGAATGGCATCATCAGAAATGCCATTGATTTTAAATGTATCGCAAAATTCCAGAAAGTTTGCTAAGTGAGCATTGGGATGTTCATCCTACAAACTATCAAACTGAACAAACTGCTGTATCATTTGAATTGTGTTAGGTTTCAGTTCAAAACTATTTGCAGCTACAGCCAATCTAACTATGCTAGATTTAGTTCCTGTTAGAGAAGGTTTAGCATAATCATACATAGTATGTGGAGCAAGATTTTGATTAGCCACAATTGCAGGAGGTAGCTGATTGCCTTGGTTTTCAGCCATCTCTTCGGTTGGGGGTTGAGTATCGTCTTCTTGCTCGTTCTTTGTGTATCATAAGCTTCGTCCTTATTTCTCTTTGGTTTCTACGAACTGTGCGATCGATTTTTTCGTCAAAAAGTAATGGTCCTGACGGGTTTCTTCTAGTCATAAACAAGGAAAACCTGCCAAGAGAAAGAAAAAGTAAATTAATTAGTAATAATTAAATTGCAAGAAAAAAAATGGCTAAAGTAATAAAAATTAAGTGTTCCTAATATTTTAGGTCCCCGGCAACGGCGCCAAAAACTTGATCGCGTGATTCGTAACAAGTAATAAATATTTATAATGAAGATCAAACCTAGATTAACTATTATCACGATGAAAAGGCAAGCGCACCTATCGAACAATAGTATAGTAATGGCAAGGCCGGGATATGTACCCAATGGAACTAAAGGTATTAGTAATGACTGTCTTTTTATTATATAGCCTAAGAATGAAAGGGGTTTTATTTGTTTTATTTAACTAATTATCTAAACTAAGAACGCACAGATGAAAGAATTGGGGAATTACTTTTAGGAAAATCGATTGACTTGGGACAATACCTAAGGAAAAATCCACCTAGACTTTACTTGTTATTCTGGCTCCGAATCAGATGATTTATTCATTCAACTTGATCCATAGAGATCCCTAAGTTATGTTATTGTCCCTATTCAAGACTAATAACGTCTAATCCCTAGATTAAATAACCGAGACTTTTCTCTAATTACCACTCTAGGGTTGCATTAACTCGATCTATGGATCCCCTTATTAGGTTTCACCTTCTTCTAGAAAAATCTTGTCACCCTATTTCTAGGCGCGCAATCAACGCCGCTTAATTATGACAAATGTACTCTTAGACAGGGTCTATTCCTCCTCTGAATAAGAGAGTGTCTTGGATCAGTATCCTGGGATATCAAAACAAGAATTAAGAGCACATAATTAAGAACAAGTCAAATATTTATCATACGATTCAGAAAATAATAACAAGATTCATCTTAGGTTTCATTCCCCTTAGGTATTTAAGGGATTTAGTTCATAACTAAATAAGAAAATATCTCCGAAGAATAAAGAATACAAAACATAAAGAAAACCCAAAACTCCTGAAGGGAAATTGAGGAGATATCTTCAGTCTTGATGATAAATTCGCCTTCCGAGATGGATTAATCGGCTTCCTTAGAGTAATTCCTTACCCCCCCTCTCCGTCTCCCTTTTCTTCCTCCTCAGGGTGTATTTATAGGCTTTGGAATGCCTAGAAGCCCTCAAAATTAGCCTTTTTCGAATTGGACTCAACTTGGGCTCGGCAGGGACACGCTCATGGGACACACCTGTGTTTGATTACTTCAGGCTGTGCTTGAGCCTGCTAAATTGACACGGCTGTGTAATCTGCCCATGTAAGGAGGTCCAGGCCATGTTGATTTCGTACTTTGGCCCATTTTCTCCATTTTTGGCCCGTTTCTCATTCCTTTCGCCTCCTATGCTCTCCTAAGTATAAAACATGAAATTAAAGCATTAGGAGCATCGAATTCACCAATTATAATGAGAAATCATCCATAAAATGCATTAAACATGGGGTAAAAATATGTATAATTTACGGTTTATCACTTAGTATCACTCTACTTAATAAATTCTATAAATTTTATCCATGCATGTATCACTGTACTTAGCTTAACTTAGTACAAAATATAGTAATTTTAACTATCATTGCTATGTTTAGAATTCACACCAACAATCAAAATACTAAATTATATTTAAGTAAGCAACATATGAGGTAGAAAACAAAAAAGTAAAACATACATTATATCATAATATCATCATAGTTCTAAATCAATTCAGTAATGTCACAACATTCGCAATAACATTTTCAACAAATAAGTACCATCTTCTCACTTATACATATAACATCCCAAAAAACCCCTTAGTAATAAATAGTATGTGATAGATTTTTAGTGAAATAAGGTATAAGATCAAAGAAAGTGAAAGTCATAGGTACCAAAAAAAAGTTGAATCAAGAAGTACGACATGATATATAAAATTAAGGGACTAAATGTAATAGCCCAGTTTAGACCCTAGTCGGAATAGTGGTTTCGGGACCATGATTTGACATTGAAAATTTTATTTTCTTATTATTTTAATATTTACAGCATGATATTAGAATCATGTGAAAATTTCATGAAGAAAATTTACCGTTTGAATGGTTAATTTGGTAAAAAGGACTAAATCACGTAAAGCGTAAAAGTTCTATGCTATTAGTTAAAGCTGTTAATTGACCTTGGATTTTTAATATAATAGCCTTAAATGGTAAATATCCCATTTATGAGATAGTGGGAGTTAGTGGCATGGCATTTGGAGTAGTTTTTAATGGAATTAAAGGTTAAAAATGGAAATTGAATAATAAATGTTATATTATATAAAGCAAAGCATAAAAATTATGGATGTTCATCCTATTTGGCCGAAAGTACAAAGGAAAAAGAAAGAAAAAGAGACTTAAGGGTTCGGCACTAATCTTGGAAAATTGAGGTATGATTTTTTATCCGTTTTCGATAATTTTAATGTTTTTGAGATAGTTGCTTCGAATACTAACTGACCCATGCTCAAATTTTCGAATTGGTTGTGTATTTTGTGATTTTACATTGATGAGAACTTGTTTTTGTATGTTTTGATGATGAAAAATAATAACATGTTGATAGATTATCTTGTTTAATTCAGTGGTTTTTAGTAAAAATGCCTATTTGGGATTAAATTGTGAAAATGATATTTTGAGGGACTAAAACATGAAATAAATGAAAGAAATGGACTGTTAAGGGCCTTAGTGAAATTCGTCCAAGCATGAGTGTGGTCAAATTTTGAATATTTTGTGTTTTGTGAAATAGGGACTAAATTGCAAAAAATGTGAAATGTCAGGGGAAAAAGTGTAATTGTTTTTAGATTAATTTGATTGAATATATGATTAAATAATTTAAATTTGTATTGAATTAGATCAAGAAATGAAGAAATAGAATTTGGATCGGGGAAAGTCGAAAATTATCGAATAGTCGTTTCTGTCCGTTCGTGTTAGTACGAGGTAAGTTCATAAGTATATAAATGTTGTTAAATTAAAATGTGTGTGAATTATATATGCTGAATTGAGTTGTAAAAAAATATGGTTGTGAGATTGAAATATGTAATATGTGAATTGGATATGATGCACTAAGTGTGCGATAAAGGCAATAGCTACGGCATTTAAAATGGCACTGGGTGCGTGAGATTGTAATAGCATTGGCTGAGTAAATGGCACTATGTGGGTGACACTGATATAAGTTCTGTTTAATGTAATAGCACTAAGTGTGCGATACAATTATAGCTTTGCTAATTAATTGGCACTAAATGTGCGATACAATTATAGCTTCGTTTAATTAATTAGCACTAAGTGTGCGAGTTCGTTGAATGTTCAAGGATGATCAAATGAATTAATGTTTTGAACATTGAAATGATAAGCGTGACAAATAAGAAGGTAATGGTACAGGTATGTACGAAACCTGTGTGGTGGATGATGTTAAGTATGAAGTAGATGAAAAATTATGTAAATGAATGGTGAAATGAGTTGGATTGAATGGCATTATTAATGCTATTCATAAGATTAAAGATGTGAAATGAAAGTAAGATATGACTTTGAATAAAGACGAGTAGTATGATGTATTATATATACTCGCTATATGAAATTGTGGTGTTTTGTTTAGGATATGAGATTTACGAAACATGAAACATGACTGTGATGTATGATTTCTTGGTTCAAAAAAAACTGGAACAGGTATTGAAATTAAAATGGTGAGTTGGATATATGATTTATATATGCAATTTGGTTTAGGTGAATAAGGAAATTATAGATGTTCGAGTTTGAAAGGGTTTAAAAAGAAGTTGATATAACTTTATGTATGATTCGTAATAAATGACCATGGTTAGGTTGGCGATGAAATGAATATGTGCGAGCTTGATTTATATGATGAGCTAATGGTTGTTATTCGATTTTGAAAGTATGGTTATATGTTCATTAATAAACAAGATAAGTGAAGTTATTTAATGTGGCTCTATGAATTTATAAGTATAATGAATATACATGTGACTGAGATTTGTTAAATTCGGTTTAATGATATTGATTTATAAATATCATTGAAATGAATTATTTACTTATGACTTACTAAGCTTTCAAAGCTTACTCCATGTATTATTCTATGTCTATAGAGTTTCAGAGACTTGCTCGGGTTGGATGTTGGAGGAGACGTCGTCACACTATTCGGTTATCATTTCGGTAAATAAAAGCTTTAAGTTTTGGTAATGTGGCATGTATATGCTAGTTTTGAGATGGTTCATTTTGACTTGTGTATTTATATGTAGCCATGTGAAAATGGATTGCTAAAGATGTTAATGTTTGTGTATATTCGAGCATGGTATGAGTTCATTTTGAGAAGTATGTTTTATGGTATGTATGTAAGGTATAATCTTGGTATGAGATTGACATGGTAATTTGAGATTTTGATCATGTATGAGTAAATGAATTTTGCCTATGATATTGGTATGTTTTGGTATAGAAAGTGAACATGAAATTGATTGATGAAATTATAGATTGAGTGATACTTGTTTGGAGTTGAATTTGGATGAAAATGTAGTATATTGATGCTTGAATGATACTTGTAGGTAGGACTCAAATTGGGTGGCAAATTGGCTATTCAAATGGCCTATTTTTGTCCATACGGGCAGAGACATGGGCGTGTGTCTCAGCCGTGTGCGACATACGGTCATGTTACACGGCCGTGTGACCCTTGAGGTAGTCTTACAATTTAAAGTCAATCTTGAGCATGGGCTTGGCACACAGGCATGTGGTAAGCCGGGAGATTTAAGTCAGTTTCGACCACGGCCAAGGCACACGGGCGTGTCTTGTGTCCATGTGTGTAAGTTAGTATGTATGCTCTATTTTGCCACAGCCTAAACACACGGGCGTTTCTAATTCCGTGTGAGGCACACGGCCTATTCATACGGGCGTGTGACCTTTATAACTAAGAAAAATTGTTAAGTTTTGGAAAATAAAGATTTTGTATGTGTTCGATTTAGTCCCGACCTCTTCCTAATGTATGTTTATGGTCTCATTGACCTAAGAAAGGGACTTAATGTTATGTTTGACTACAATATGACAATGCTTGATTTTTTATTGTGAAATGATTGCGAAATGTTCTGATATGTCCGGTAATGCCTCTTAACCCTAGTCCGGCGATGGATACGAGTTAGGGGTGTTACACTAAATCATAAAAATATAAAAACATTGTGGCCCTAGTGTAAATATTTAAAAATTGAGGACAAATAATAGATAAAAAAGTTAAAGGACCAAAAGTGCAAATAACTCAAATGAAGAAAGGACAAAAAAAAAGTGAATTGGTGAAAATGGACCAAATTGACTAATAAAATAAAAGGGACTAAATTGCAATTTTATGAAAAAATGAAAAATCACATAAAATTAAAAATTAAGATATTAAAAGCGTAAAATAGTCATTTCTTAATCTAGGTAATTATCATGAAATATCATTATGATAATTCATTAATATTTGTTGTTGAAATGTGATTGGTGGAATATTTTATTGTTATAATATATTTTATATTATATTTTAATACTTTAATTAATTAAATTAATGAGATATTTTCATGGAAAAAGAGTAACACCCGATTATCTTTATTGACCCAAAATTTGAGGAAAGATAGGATTAAATTGAATGAATTGACAAATTATCGGTGTAATAGGCCAATTTTGGCCAGATTAAAACTATAAATAAAACCAAATAAATGAACAGTCCAAGGCCCAAATTATAACCCAAACCTAAAACCTAGCCCAAAAATACAAGGCCAAAATGGCCGAAAATTAAAACACTAACAGAAACCTTAGGGTTTCTCCCCCTTGCGCCGCAGCCAGGCCCCAGCCTTCATCACCGTACGACCACCACGCGTGACCTTCGTACGCCCCACGCCGAGTGCCACGTACCACCATGCCAATTGGCCTGATACTTGCAAAGCAGACGAAAACACAGCAAAACAGAGGCAAAAAAAGAGCAGATTTTTGTATTTTTTTTACTTTTCTTTATTTTTGCTTTCGGCTATAAAAGCCCAAAGAGAATTATCTGTAAGGGGTTACGTGCACACGAAATAGCAATCGAATACAGAGAAATCGAATTCATTTTCAAAGGTGGTTCATTTGTTCATTTTATGTTTCTATTTTCTTTATTTTATTTTAAAATCTACCACAAAGATATATAAAAACAAAAAGGGAAGTTTTACCCGTATCTCAACATCGATTTCCTTGGCATCTGCTTCTCCAGTCCAAAAACTGACGGATCCCTGGGGATTCGGTTAAGGCAATGACGAAAAAGGTCAAGGGTCGGTGGTTTTTCGGTTGTTTTAGGGGTTTTAGGTTTTGTTTAGGGGTTTTCGTGACCCTAAATCCCCTTCTACTCGAAAGGGAGACCTAGTTTAGGCTTCGAGCATCCCTCCGACCACCATTTGTGGTGGTCATCGCCGTCAGCAACAGTCGTCGGCCGCTGTATTCTCCAAACCCCAAGACCAAGCCCAGAGAGAAACAGAGGATAGCCCTCTTGTTTTTTTAAAAACCTAGCACAAAATGTTTTTGTCATCAAAATTTCGGCTTTATACTGGATCTATACGACACCGTTTGGAGCCCAAATTTCAGTGGCCAAAACGACACCGTTTAGGAATAGGACCCGCGTGCGTGACCCGACCCGGAGAGGATCCGCGTGTTTTCTATTAATGGGAAATTTGTACACTTAGTCCTTCCTCATTTCTATTTCTATTCAATCTCATTCAATTTCCTTTATTTTATTTTTTTTAATTTTGACTCTTCTCTTTTATTTTGGTTCAATTTGGTCCTTTGACCTTTTGAAGGAAGGACATCAGAACGATGCCGTTTTGATGATAGGGTATAATTTCCCAATTAGTCCTTTTTTGTGACATGTGTTTTAATCTGGTCCTTATGCACTTATTCCTTTACGTTTTTCGCCCTGAATTTTATTTTTGTTCTGATTTGGTCCTTAGTTATTTGGATTTTGACCGTTTTGTTTTATTATTTATTTATTTATTTTAATATTTTATATAGTATTTATTCCAAATCAGTTCGCTCCTTTTTATTACTTACATTACGGTGTTTTATTATATATTATTTTATCATATATTATCTAATATATATACATATTTAAGTTTTTACCATTTTTAAATATTAATTCAAAATTTGTTGTACCCTTTTACTTTTAAATTGTTTTATTATTGATCTAAGGTTTTCGTATATTATTTATTTTAAATATATGTTATTTATTTTATACTGTTATATATATGCATATTTTTTCCATTTTAAAACTTTTCATTTTTTATTGTTTTATTATTCATCTAAAATTTTTTGTATATTTTTATTTTTATTTTATTCTTCTATTCAATCCTTTTATTTAAACTTTTATTTATTTATGCATTATTTCAAAATTAGATTTTATTATTATTATCATGTTTGTTATCTTTTGGTTAGCCTTATTCTTCTTCCACTTGATTGCCTATATTATTGTTAAATGTTGGCATGACATGTGATTATCGTGAATCGTTTCCTCTTGCTAGTGTACGTAAGTTTTTGTTTTTCATTAGCATGACGTTTTTGTTCGGACCATCTTTTAAATAAAAAATACGTTTCACTTAATTATCACACTTGTCATTATTCAAAATTTCTCAAATGAAAGCAAAGTTTCGCGTTTAGAAACTCGGGAAAGCCGTGCCCTAACTTATAGGGCTTCGATCTTTCTCAATGGATCTAAATAGCCAAATATCATTTCAAATTTCAAAATGCATGATTTTTAAATAAAATAAAGGCAATATTCGGCGCTTAGAAATTCGAGAGAGTCGTGCCCTAACTTACGGGGTTTCAGTTTTCTCGTTAGATCTAAATAATCGAATACCCTTTTAAATCAAAACGAACAAGACTTCAAATAAAAGGTGAGCTTATTTTTGAGGGTTTGAATGTCGTCTCCTAACTTACGGGATGTGATATTTTAACATCTCGAGGTGAGAAAGCCTTTAACGCTTGTTTCAATTTATTTAAGCCTTTTTTTATATATAAAAAAAAGGAAGGATCGTATTTTCAATTCTTTTCGAATCTTCAATTTCGACACTAAGATATCGACTAATCAATTAGGTATCAATTTTTGGCGTATCGAGGGTGCTAATCCTTCCTCGTGCCTAACTGACTCCTAAACCCATTTTCTGATTTTCGTAGACCAAAAATTTTCATTTTAGTAAATTTAAACTTTTATTAAAATGATTAATTTGAGGTGAACTGATCTCACCTAATAATAAAAAGATTGGTGGCGACTCCCATTTTTATTCGTTTTCATTTTCAAAATCAAGTCGACCCTGTTTTTCAAAAAATGGTTTCGACAGCTTGGCGACTCTGTTGGGGACCCTTGAGAGTCAAGCCATAAATTGATTAATTTTTGTCCTTTTTCGAAAATTGAAAATTCGTTTTAAACTTACGATCCCTTCATTACATTTCACCCATTTTTCTTACGGTTTTCATTATTTTATTCTCATTTTCTTTATTGCTTCAAGTGTTTTTTTTATGCTCGCACATTGCATTGCATGATCGTTGTGGTTACACCTCTTAAGTGGGAGTGAGAAACTATTCCTTCGTGAGGTCTTCACCTCCGTGTAGGATAGTGGATCGCTCTTGGGATACCTTCGTGAGATTTTCATCTCCGTGCAGCCATAGGGAAATGTATTCCCCTGAACTGAACTCGGTCTATATGAGCCTATAATGGGTGAGGATCGAGAAATCTACTGGTTCAGAAACCTTTACTTTAGAACCAAACCGCATATAGTGAGCCGTAGGAACCCGCCTTAGGCAGAACTACACCAAACCCTACCAGTTGCCTGAATTGGTGCTTAATTATTTCCTGCTTACTTTGATTTTTTTTATATAGTACTGACTTGTTGTGTTTTCCTGTTATTGCATGGCATTACATTATAAAAAGGTGTTGATTCACGTTTCGATTACTAGATAGAAAAGCTTAGCATGGAAAAAGGATTTCTTGATAGAGTGGAAGAAAATGCGGCCATCCGAATATGGTCCGAAAAGACGCAGCAAGAGAAAGGTGATAGTCTGACTGAGGGATACGAGTCGGAATTATGGGATTTTACTCGCATCAATCCAGCTCAGAATGACCTGCAAGAATTAAAAGAGATATGGAACGGTTGGAACGACAAGATCAAGCTGTTATTTTATCATAATTATGGAGACTTGCCCTATTTACTCGAGGTGAAAATGGACAAACGCTTATTCCGAGCTTTCGCCCAATTTTGGAACCCCGCCTACAGCTGCTTCACTTTTGGGAGAGTTGATTTGGTACCTACTGTGGAGGAATACATGGCTTTACTTAATTGACCGAAGATTCAAGCCTACAGGGCCTATTCAAGACCCGTTAACGTCTCGCCCTTTTTGAAGAAATTGATGAATATCACGGGGATGAGCGAACAATGGGTTGCAGCCCGGATCAAGCAGAAAGGGGATAGTAAGTGTATTCTTTGGAAGAATTTGAGGGACTTGATCCTGGCACACCCAGATATGAAGAAGAGGGTTGACGTTTTTGCTTTGAGCCTCTACGGTTTGATCGTCTTTCCCAATGAATTAGGACATGTAGATGAAGCCGTCTCAGATTTATTCGATCGACTTGATAAAGGGACCACACCCGTCCTGGCAATCCTAGCAGAAACCTTCAGATCCTTGAACGCATGTCAGAGGGTAGGCGAAGGAAGATTCGTAGGATGTGCGCAGTTATTGTTGGCTTGGTTCCACAGCCACTTTTGGAAAGTAGAAAAGGTCTTCTATCGAATTTTCTCCAAGGACTATTCCCTATTAAGAGAATTACGACATCTCAGAAGAAAAATGGATAGCTATTCTCCAGAGTTTGCATGGTGAAGATGTTGAATGGAGGGCTCCATGGTTGATCCCTAACGAAATCTTGTACCGGTGCAGCGATTTTGACTGGGTCCCTCTAGCTGGAATATGGGAGCCGTTGGATACGCTCCACTACTTGTATTAAGGTAGTATCGATCAAGGTAGTTTATAGCAGCGACACAAGGGTTAGCTCAATGTGAGTTCTCTTATAAAGACAACAATTATAAGAAGAAGGTTCGTGAGATATCAGATGCTTGGAACCAAACCCGAAGAATGAAGGGATTCAACACGGGCCCGATAACGACCTCCGAGTATGAATGGTGGTGGGGTAGGAGAGTCAATGACAATATCCTTAGGCTGGATCAAGAGAATACTCGACTGATAGAAGAGCATTTACGAGTCATCCCATCCGAGTTAGAGATCTTCAAGCAAGACATTGAGAAAAAGAGCTCAGAATTGGGAAAGAAGATAGAGCAATTAGAGGAGGAAAAGATGCGGCTAGGATTAGACGTCGACATTCATAAGCTAGAGGTTGAGAAGCTAAGGAAAGGGAAGAACAAAGCTGAAGAAGACTTGGATAGTCTGAAGACTGATTATAAGAAACTGCGTATGTTGATAAGAACTGCCGATTTGGGTAAAATGTCGGAGCAATGGTGTCAAGAAATTGAAAAAGAAAAGAATAGAGCCGATCATTGGGAGAAGAAGTTTCAAGATGTTCGAGTGTGGGAAGACGCTTTGAAAAACAGTTTGTTGGAAAGCCAGAGCAAAAAAGAGAGGTTATGAGCTCGGGTGGCCGAATTAGAAAAATCACTGCATCATCATTATAGTCATAACTCCAGAATTGAGTTAAAGACTAGTCTAAGCAAGATCGGGGAGTTAAAAGAGGAAATAGGGAAACTTGATACTGCACTACAAGATAGCAAAATTCAAGTGAAACTCCTTGAGGCAAACAATGAACATTACAAAGAACAACTTCTCCGCTCTCAAGATCAGATCTAAAATAGAGATTATGTCATGGGCGAGGCTGTAGCTCAAGTTCGGGAGGTAGCCGATCATTTGCAAAACTTGGCAGTTTAGGCTAATGTATTAAGCTTAAAGTACGAGTCAGAATCAGATCGAGGCCGAAACTTGGCTTGGCTTCTTAAAAAATTTAAGGCTTTGGGCATTAGGGCAAAGTCGTATGTGTAATCATCCGCTCTACGTAAAGAAATTTTTCTTCTAGTAAAGTTATTCTAATGAAATTGAATCAGAATCAATGCATCTTTTGCATTTCATTTCATTCATTTGTATTTCATCATATGCATTAAGTTTTATAAAAAGGGCCCTAATTAAACGAAATTATTTCAGTTAATCTGGAAACCAACAAGAATCAACCAATTAAATACCACTACAATACCCGTCGCAAAACCAAAGTAATGGATCAGAGATTAGAAAGATTAGAACAGATGCAAAAGGAAATGCCAGAATAGTTACAAATGCAAATGCAAGAGCAACTACTGAAGGTCCAACAAGATATGAAAGACAAAATGCTAGAGTCCCAAAGGGATATGATGGATCGGTTATCCCAACTACTGACTAGTAGGCCAGACAAAGGAAAAGGTCCTATGACCAATACTGGGAATGACAATGAAGACCCTCCCTATCCTTCTGGTTTCACCCCGACAAATGCTCAAACGCAACACGAGATGCACACACAAAGGCCATCCTTTACTGAAGATCCTCTCTACCCCCTGGTTTCACCCTCAAAGATGCTCGAATGCAACCCGAAATGCACACGCAAAGGTTATCCGTTACAATCAGGCCCCAACAATTTCAAACTGATACCTCGATGCCAAACAACTATCAAACAGGCTCAGGCTCTAATTTAGGGGATAACCCTGTTAATCCTATAGTCCCTGATTTGGATAACATGGTAGAAGCTGAAAGAGCGAAAGTGGGGCTCTTGAAAGAATTAGAAGACCGATGCAAATGGTTAGAGGAGAAGTTCAAAGAAATGGAAAGCACTAACTCATTGTGGGTTCGATGTTAAGGATTTGAGCTTGGTTCCGGACCTGGTGCTTTCCTCCAAGTTCAAAACTCCAGAATTTGAGAAGTACAACGGGGCTAGCTGCCCTTAGGCTCATATTACCATGTTTCGTAGGCGAATGGCTGGGTACATCAACAACGACCAGCTATTGATTCACTACTTTTAGGACAGTCTGGTAGGGGCGACGTCCAAATGGTACAACCAATTGAGCCATACTAAGATCTACTCATGGAAGGACCTAGCTCAAGCCTTTATGAAACAGTATAGTCATGTAACGGATATGACCCCAGATAGGATCACCTTGCAGAATATGGAAAAGAAACCGAAAGAGAGCTTTCGAAAATACGCCCAAAGGTAGAGGGAGGTCGCTATACAAGTCCAGCCACCTCTCCTAGAAAAAGAGACCACTATGTTATTCATCAATACCTTAAAGGCTCCATTTATCACTCATATGTTGGGGAGCGCCACCAAAAGCTTCTCAGACATAGTGATGACTGGTGAAATGATTGAGAATGCTGTGAGGAGCGGCAAAATAGAAGCAAGGGAAAGTACCAAGAGATCGGCCCCTAGGAAAAGAGATAACGAAGTGAACAATACGAGCAAATATAGCAAAGGTCATTCCAAATCACTCACTGTAAACCAACCGAAGACGGTAATTGCCAACCAACAGATCACCGTAAGATAAGAATCCAATACGAGGGCGAACACAGAAAGGCTACAGTTCACACCTATACCTATGACGTATAGGGAGCTGTACCAGAACCTATTCAACGCACATGTAGTGTCCCCTTTCTACTTAAGCCACTGCAACCCCCATTTCCCAAGTGGCACGACTCAAATGCCCAATGTGAATATCACGCGAGAATCACCGGGCATTCAATCGAAAACTACACCGCGTTCAAGAAATTAGTTGAAAATTTTATTAAAATGGGGATTGTAAAGTTTGACGACCCATCCGCGCCCAATGTAGGAGGAAACCCGCTCCCCAATCATACTGATTAAGGGGTAAACGGGAGAAACGAAGGTGGGAGCAAGAAGGTTAAGTATGATGTTGCAGAAGTCAGAACCCCATTGAGACAGGTGTGGAAAGAGATGGTCAAGAGAGGATTGATCGTAATGGATTCGGGAGAAGAGTCTGAAGAAAAGAGGAACTACTGTGAGTTCCATGATGAAGTAGGGCATGAAATCCAATAGTGCATGAAGTTCAAGGCTCTAGTACAAAACATGATGAACAATAAAGAAATGGAGTTTTATGAAGAAGCCAAAAACCCCGAAGAGGGAAATATATGTGCATCAAAAGGAGAATCGACGGCACAGATCCAAAAAGTTAGCTACCCGTGGTCATCATACCATGACCCAAAAATAATGAAGTGGGAGTACAAATGCCACCAAAATTCCTAATCCAACGACCTGCAGTCTTCCCTTATAAGGACAGCAAGAGGGTATCATGGAATTACGATTGTAACGTGATGATCCCGGGAAAAGAGAACCTGGCTAACACTTTAAAAGAGGGCCAAGATGTGGACTCCTATACGCGTAGCGGGAGACGCTACGATTCAGTAAGCGAGAAAGTGAAACCCGCAAAAGGAAAAGCCATAGTGGTCGAACAGAAGAAGAAAAAAGCGACCAAACCTGAACTTCTTGTTAACGAGCCGGTCAACGAAGAGAAGGCTAAAGAATTTCTAAAATTTTTAAAGCACAGTGAATACAGTGTTGTGGAGTAGCTATGTAAACAACCAGCTCGTATCTCAGTGCTGGCCTTACTCCTAAGTTCAGAGGTACATCGCAGCGCACTGATGAATGTTTTAAATAAAACATATGTCACTAAGGATATCTCCGTCAACAAGCTAGACCGTTTGATTAGCAACATAAGTGCCGATAACTTTATCTTCTTCAATGATGATGAGGTACCACCCGGTGGCATGGGGTCGACTAAAGCTTTACACATTACCATACGTTGTAAGGGGTATACGCTACCAGGGGTACTGATTAACAATGGATCGACCTTGAACGTCCTACCATTATCCACACTAAACAGATTACCTGTAGACAGCTCTCACATGAAAGCACGCCAGAACATAGTGAGGGCATTTGATGGCACAGAGAGAAGGGTAATGGGTAGAATTGAAATACCTCTTTTGATCAGTACGAGGTTGATTTTCTAGTGATGAATATTAAACCTTCATACAACTGCTTATTGGGGAGGCCCTTGATACATGCAGCAGAGGCAGTACCATCGTCGTTACACCAAAAGTTGAAATTGGTAATCGAAGGCTGGCTAGTGACGATAAATGCTGAAGAGGATATCATCGCAGCAGTAACCAGTGACGCGCCGTACCTAGAGGTAAACGATGAAGCGATATTTTAACATCTCGAGGTGAGAAAGCCTTTAACGCTTGTTTTAATTTATTTAAACCTTTTTATATATATATATAAAAAAGGAAGGATCGTATTTTCAATTCTTTTCGAATCTTCAATTTCGACACTAAGATATCGACTAATCAATTAGGTATCAATTTTGGGCGTATCGAGGGTGTTATTCCTTCCTCGTGCCTAACTGACTCCTAAACCCATTTTCTGATTTTCGTAGACCAAAAATTTTCATATCAGTAATTTTAAAATTTTATTAAAATGATTAATTTGAGGTGAACTGATCTCACCTAATAAAAAAAAGATTGGTGGCAACTCCCATTTTTATTCGTTTTCATTTTCAAAATCAAGTCGACCCTGTTTTTGAAAAAATGGTTTCGACAGCTTGGCGACTCTGCTGGGGACCCTTGAGAGTCGAGCCATAAACTGATTAATGTTTGTCCTTTGTCGAAAATTGAAAATTCGTTTTAAACTTACGATCCCTTCATTACATTTCACCCATTTTTCTTACGGTTTTCATTATTTTATTCTCATTTTCTTTATTGCTTCAAGTGTTTTTTTTATGCTCGCACATTGCATTGCATGACCGTTGTGGTTACACCTCTTAAGTGGGAGGGAGAAACTTTTCCTTCGTGAGGTCTTCACCTCCGTGTAGGATAATGGATCGCTTTTGGGATACCTTCGTGAGATTTTCATCTCCGTGTAGCCATAGGGAAATGTATTCCCCTGAACTGAACTCGGTCTATATGAGCCTATAATGGGTGAGGATCGAGGAATCTACTGGTTCAGAAACCTTTACTTTAGAACCAAACTGCATATAGTGAGCCGTAGGAACCCGCCTTAGGCAGAACTACACCAAACCCTACCAGTTGCCTGAATAGGTGCTTAATTATTTCCTGCTTACTTTGATTTTTTTATATAGTACTGACTTGTTGTGTTTTCCTGTTATTGCATGGCATTACATTATAAAAAGGTGTTTATTCACGTTTCGGTTACTAGATAGAAAAGCTTAGCATGGAAAAAGGATTTCTTGATAGAGTGGAAGAGAATGCGACCATCCGAATATGGTCTGAAAAGACGCAGCAAGAGAAAGGTGATAGTCTGACTGAGGGATACGAGTCAGAATAATGGGATTTTACTCGCACCAATGCGGCTCAGAATGACCTGTAAGAATTAAAAGAGATATGGAACGGTTGGAACGACAAGATCAAGCAGTTATTTTATCATAATTATGGAGACTTGCCCTATTTACTCGAGGTGAAAATGAACAAACGCTTATTCCGAGCTTTCGCCCAATTTTGGAACCCCGCCTACAGCTGCTTCACTTTTGGGAGAGTTGATTTGGTACCTACTGTGGAGGAATACATGGCTTTACTTAATTGCCCGAAGATTCAAGCCGACAGGGCCTATTCAAGACCCGTTAACGTCTCGCCCTTTTTGAAGAAATTGATGAATATCACGGGGATGAGTGAACAATGGGTTGCAGCCCGGATCAAGCAGAAAGGGGATAGTAAGTGTATTCTTTGGAAGAATTTGAGGGACTTGATCCTGGCACACCCAGATATGAAGAAGAGGGTTGACGTTTTTGCTTTGAGCCTCTACGGTTTGATCGTCTTTCCCAAGGAATTAGGACATGTAGATGAAGCCGTCTCAGATTTATTCGATCGACTTGATAAAGGGACCACACCTGTCCTGGCAATCCTAGCAGAAACCTTCAGATCCTTGAACGCATGTCAGAGGGTAGGCGAAGGAAGATTCGTAGGATGTGCGCAGTTATTGTTGGCTTGGTTCCACAGCCACTTTTGGAAAGTAGAAAAGGTCTCCTATCGAATTTTCTCCAAGGACTATTCCCTATTAAGAGAATTACGACATCTCAGAAGAAAAATGGATAGCTATTCTCTAGAGTTTGCATGGTGAAGATGTTGAATGGAGGGCTCCATGGTTGATCCCTAACAAAATCTTGTACCGGTGCAGCGATTTTGACTGGGTCCCTCTAGCTGGAATATGGGGAGCCGTTGGATACGCTCCACTACTTGTATTAAGGTAGTATCGATCAAGGTAGTTTATAGCGGTGACACAAGGGTTAGCTCAATGTGAGTTCTCTTATAAAGACAACAATTATAAGAAGAAGGTTCGTGAGATATCAGATGCTTGGAACCAAACCCGAAGAATGAAGGGATTCAACACGGGCCCGATGACGACCTCCGAGTATGAATGGTGGTGGGGTAGGAGAGTCAATGACAATATCCTTAGGCTGGATCAAGAGAATACTCGACTGATAGAAGAGCATTTACGAGTCATCCCATCCGAGTTAGAGATCTTCAAGCAAGACATTGAGAAAAAGAGCTCAGAATTGGGAAAGAAGATAGAGCAATTAGAGGAGGAAAAGATGCGGCTAGGATTAGACGTCGACATTCATAAGCTAGAGGTTGAGAAGCTAAGGAAAGGGAAGAACAAAGCCGAAGAAGACTTGGATAGTCTGAAGACTGATTATAAGAAACTGCGTATGTCGATAAGAACTGCCGGTTTGGGTAAAATGTCGGAGCAATGGTTTCAAGAAATTGAAAAAGAAAAGACTAGAGCCGATCATTGGGAGAAGAAGTTTCAAGATGTTCGTGTGCGGGAAGACGCTTTGAAAAAGAGTTTGTTGGAAAGCCAGAGTAAAAAGAGAGGTTATGAGCTCGGGTGGCCGAATTAGAAAAATCACTGCATCATCATTATAGTCGTAACTCCGGAATTGAGTTAAAGACCAGTCTTAGCAAGATCGGGGAGTTAAAAGAGGAAATAGGGAAACTTGATACTACACTACAAGATAGCAAAATTCGAGTGAAACTCCTTGAGGCAAACAATGAACATTACAAAGAACAACTTCTCCGCTCTCAAGATCAGATCTGAAATAGAGATTATGTCATGGGCGAGGCTGTAGCTCAAGTTCGGGAGGTAGCCGATCATTTGCAAAACTTGGCAGTTTAGGCTAATGTATTAAGCTTAAAGTACGAGTCAGAATCAGATCGAGGCCGAAACTTGGCTTGGCTCCTTAAAAAATTTAAGGCTTTGGGCATTAGGGTAAAGTCGTATACGTAATCATCCGCTCTACGTAAAGAAATTTTTCTTCTAGTAAAGTTATTCTAATGAAATTGAATCAGAATCAACGCATCTTTTGCATTTCATTTCATTCATTTGTATTTCATCATATGCATTAAGTTTTATAAAAAGGGCCCTAATTAAACGAAATTATTTCAGTTAATCTGGAAACCAACAAGAATCAACCAACCGAATACCACTACAATACCCGTCGCAAAACCAAAGCAATGGATCAGAGATTAGAAAGATTAGAACAGATGCAAAAGGAAATGCAAGAATAGTTACAAATGCAAATACAAGAGAAACTAGCGAAGGTCCAACAAGATATGAAAGACAAAATGCTAGAGTCCCAAAGGGATATGATGGATCGGTTATCCCAACTACTGACTAGTAGGCCAAACATAAGAAAAGGCCCTACGGTCAATACTGGGAATGACAATGAATACCCTCCCTATCCTTCTGGTTTCACCCCGACAAATGCTCAAACGCAACACGAGATGCACACGCAAAGGCCATCCTTTACTAAAGATCCTCTTTACCCCCTGGTTTCACCCTGAAAAATGCTCGAATGCGACCCGAAATGCACACGCGAAGGTTACCCGTTACAATCAGGCCCCAACAATTTCAAACTGATACCTCGATGCCAAACAACTATCAAACAGGCTCAGGCTCTAATTTAGGGGATAACCCTGTTAATCCTATAGTCCCTGATTTGGATAACATGGTAGAAGCTGAAAGAGCGAAAGTGGGGCTCTTGAAAGAATTAGAAGACCGATGCAAATGGTTAGAGGAGAAGTTCAAAGAAATGGAAAGCACTAACTCACTGTGGGTTCGATGTTAAGGATTTGAGCTTGGTTCCGGACCTGGTGCTTTCCTCCAAGTTCAAAACTCTAGAATTTGTGAAGTACAACGAGCTAGCTGCCCTGAGGCTCATATTACCATGTTTTGTAGGCGAATGGCTGGGTACATCAACAACTACCAGCTATTGATTCACTACTTCTAGGACAGTCTAGTAGGGGCGACGTCCAAATGGTACAACCAATTGAGCCATACTAAGATCTACTCATGGAAGGGCCTAGCTCAAGCCTTTATGAAACAGTATAGTCATGTAACGGATATGACCCCATATAGGATCACCTTGCAGAATATGGAAAAGAGACCGAATGAGAGCTTTCGATAATACGCCCAAAGGTAGAGGGAGGTCGCTATACAAGTCCAGCCACCCCTCCTAGAAAAAGAGACCACTATGTTATTCATCAATACCTTAAAGGCTCCATTTATCACTCATATGTTGGGGAGCGCCACCAAAAGCTTCTCAGACATAGTGATGACTGGTGAAATGATTGAGAATGCTGTGAAGAGCGACAAAATAGAAGCAAGGGAAAGTACCAAGAGATCGGCCCCTAGGAAAAGAGATAACGAAGTGAACAATACGAGCAAATATAGCAAAGGTCATTCCAAATCACTCACTGTAAACCAACCGAAGACGGTAATTGCCAACCAACAGAGCACCGTAAGATAAGAATCCAATACGAGGGCGAACACAGAAAGGCTACAATTCACACCTATACCTATGATGTATAGGGAGCTGTACCAGAACCTATTCAACGCACATGTAGTGTCCCCTTTCTACTTGAAGCCATTGCAACCCCCGTTTCCCAAGTGGTACGACGCAAATGCCCAATGCGAATATCACGCGAGAATCACCGGTCATTCAATCGAAAACTACACCGCGTTCGAGAAATTAGTTGAAAATTTTATTAAAATTGGGATTGTAAAGTTTGACGACCCATCTGCGCCCAATGTAGGAGGAAACCCGCTCCCCAATCATACTAATCAAGGGGTAAACGGGATAAACGAAGGCGGGAGCAAGAAGGTCAAATATGATGTTGTAGAAGTCAGAACCCCATTGAGACATGTATGGAAAGAGATGGTCAAGAGAGGATTGATCGTAATGGATTCGGGAGAAGAGTCTGAAGAAAAGAGGAACTACTGTGAGTTCCATGATGAAGTAGGGCATGAAATCCAAGAGTGCATGAAGTTCAAGGCTCTAGTACAAAACATGATGAACAATAAAGAAATGGAGTTTTATGAAGAAGCCAAAAACCCCGAAGAGGGAAATATATGTGCATCAAAAGGAGAATCGACAGCACAGATCCAAAAAGTTAGCTACCCGTGGTTATCATACCACGACCCAAAAATAATGAAGTGGGAGTACAAATGCCACCAAAATTCCTAATCAAAGACCTGCAGTCTTCCCTTATAAGGACAGCAAGAGGGTCCCATGGAATTACGATTGTAACGTGATGATCCCGGGAAAAGAGAACCTGGCTAACACTTTAAAAGAGGGCCAAGATGTAGACTCCTATACGCGTAGCGGGAGACACTACGATTCAGTAAGCGACAAAGTGAAACCAGCAAAAGGAAAAGCCATAGTGGTCGAACAGAAGAAGAAAAAAGTAACCAAACCTGAACTTCTTGTTAACGAGCCGGTCAACGAAGAGAAGGCTAAGGAATTTTTAAAATTTTTAAAGCACAGTGAATACAGTGTTGTGGAGTAGCTACGTAAACAACCAGCTCGTACCTCGGTGCTGGCCTTACTCCTAAGTTCGGAGGTACATCACAGCGCGCTAATGAATGTTTTAAATAAAACATATGTCACTAATGATATCTCCGTCAACAAGCTAGATCGTTTGGTTAGCAACATAAGTGCCGATAACTTTATTTTCTTCAATGATGATGAAGTACCACCCGGTGGCATGGGGTCGACTAAAGCTTTACACATTACCACACGTTGTAAGGGGTATACGCTACCAGGGGTACTGATTGACAATGGATCGGCCTTGAACGTCCTACCATTATCCACGCTAAACAGATTTCCTGTAGACAGCTCTCACATGAAAGCATGCCAGAACATAGTGAGGGCATTTGGTGGCACAGAGAGAAGGGTATTGGGCAGAATTGAAATACCTCTTTTGATCAGTCCAAACACATACGATGTGGATTTTCTAGTGATGAATATTAAGCCTTCATACAACTGCTTATTGGGGAGGCCCTTGATACATGCAGCAGGGGCAGTACCATCGTCGTTACACCAAAAGTTGAAATTGGTAACCAAAGGCTGGCTAGTGACGATAAATGTTGAAGAGGATATCATCGCAGCAGTAACCAGTGACGCGCCGTACCTAGAGGCAAACGATGAAGCGATTGAATGTTCATTTCGGTATTTGGAATTTGTAAATGTGATATTCATTACCGAAGGGAGCAGGATCCCAATCCCCAAGATATCCAAGACTACAAGAATGGGCTTGCAATTAACTGTTGGAAAAAGAGCTCTATTCGGAAGAAGACTTAGGAGACACCTTCAAGGAATGGTTGAAACGCCAATATTGAAGGTCAAAAAAGACCGCTTGGGCTTAAGATTTAAGCCGGATGCGAGACAAAGGAAAAAGGAGCTGGAAAAGAAACAAGAAAGACGGAGAGCACGGTTGAATGGGGAGGAAATCAAATGGGAGCCAATGATATTCCCCCATATATCGAAAACTTTTGTATCCGGAGGAGTCATTCATCCCGAGCAGGGCATAGAAACCATGGAAGAAATATTGAGAAATTTAAGCATCAACGCAATATCTGAAGAGGAAGCTGGAGAAGGAAATTTGTCGGGCATTTGTCCCTACGCACCTGGAAGTGTTTTGGACAACTGGACTACGGAAGAGTTCCTGTAGTTTTTAAGGCTAACTCATAGTAATGTCCAAAACACACTTATTGCTCTAGGCCTAGGAGTAATAAGGATCTTTTGTGAAATAGGCTTATGTTCAAAAATGTTATTTCAATGAAATGCACATTTATCATCATTTTGAGCAGATATTCTTTTATTCTTTCCATTTCACTCATAATCATACTATACAAATAATTGCTCTCAAATTATTTTGGTCCTTTGGACATTCTTCCAAATATTCTTTTGTTCTTCATTCATGATCATACCATACAGATAAGTATTCTTAAATTCTTCTGGTTCTTTGTATCTTCCGTCATCCTCATAATAGGTCTCCAGATATCAATGATATGAGCGACACTGCTAATGACTCAGAGTCTCCTTTGGAGCGAGATATGTGTATGGAAGATTCTCAGGATTTCGAAGATGACCGAGGCTGTAACCTATCTCCTATTTGTTAAGGATGGTAGAGCAAGATAAGAAGCAAATCCTACCTTACAAAGAGTCTGTAGAAATTATGAGCCTAGGAGAGGAACAAGAGGTGAAGATCGAAACTTGTATAACCATGGAAATGAAGTGAGACCTTATCGAATTACTTCAAGAATTCAAAGATGTCTTCGCATGGTCATACTAAGATATGCCTGGGTTGAACACTTATATCGTGGTGCATCGACTCCCCATAAAGGAAGAGTGTAAGCCAGTTCAGCAAAAAATCTGAAGGATGAGGCCTGATGTCTTATTAAAAATAAAAGAAGAGGTTAGAAAGCAGTTTGACGCCAGATTTCTAAAGGTGGTAAAATATTCAGAATGGGTAGCCAACATCGTCCCCGTCCCTAAAAAGATGGAAAAGTACGAATGTGTGTAGACTACAGAGATTTGAATAAAGCCAGCCCGAAAGATAATTTCCCATTGCCTCATATTGACTCCCTAGTAGACAACACGACAGGGCACTCACTGTTCTCCTTCATGGACGGTTTCTCCGGATACAACTAGATCAAAATGCATCCTGAAGACATGGAGAAGACCACATTTGTAACCATGTGGGGCACATTTTGCTACAAGGTGATGCCATTCGAACTGAAAAATGCGAGGGCAACATATCAAAGGGCCATGGTAACCTTGTTCCACGATATGATACATAAATAAATCAAAGTTTATGTCGACGATATGATCGCAAAGTCCTGAACAGAGAAGGAGCACGTACAATCCCTAAGGAAATTGTTCTTAAGGTTGAGAAAATTCCAACTAAAGCTCAATCCAGCAAAGTGTACTTTCGGAGCTAGGTCCGAAAAGCTGCTAGGATTCGTGGTTAGTGAGAAAGGGATTGAGATCGACCCAGAAAAAGTTAAAGCTATACAAGAGCTATCGCCACCGTGTACTCAGAAAAAAGTTCGAGTTTTTGTAGGAAGATTAAATTATATCGCTCGATTCGTTTCACAACTAACCGAGAAATGTGACCCCATTTTTCGCCTCCTTAAGAAACACAACCCAGGTGTATGGGATGAAGAATGCCAAAGGACTTTCGACAATGTCAAGTAGTACTTATCCTATGCTCCGATGCTGACGCCGCCTAACCCAGATAAGCCATTGATACTGTATTTGGCAGTAATTGAGAATTCTATAGGATGCGTGCTTGGCCAGCATGATGAATCAGGAAGGAAAGAAAGAGTTATTTACTATCTTAGTAAAAAGTTCACTGAATGTGAAATAAGGTATCCGCCAATAGAAAAGTTGTGTTGTGCCCTAGTTTGGACAACTCGAAGGTTGAGGCAATATATGTTGTATCACACTACTTGGCTCATCTCAAAACTGGACCCTTTGAAGTACATGATGGAGTCAACGGATTTGAATGGAAGGATGGCCCAATGGCAAATTCTACTCTCTGAATTCGACATAGTCTATGTGAACCAAAAAGCAGTAAAAGTGAGTGCAATAGCAGATTTTCTGGCCAGTAGAGCTTTGGAAGATTACGAGCCCTTGAACTTTGATTTCCCGAACGAGGACCTGATGTGTGTCACAACCACTGAAGAAGGTCCCCCAGAAGAACTTCCCTGGAAACTAAACTTCAATGGAGTCTCAAATGCCGTGGGTAATGGAATCGAAGAAGTCTTGGTATATCCAAACGGAGATCATTATCCATTTACTAGTAAATTGGATTTTGATTGCACAAATAACATGGCAGAATATGAAGCGTGTATCAAGGGTATCCGTGTAGCCATAGAACGTAAGATTAAAGTGATAGAGGTGTATGGAGATTCTGCTAGTGATCTATCAACTCAAAGGAGAATAGGAGATAAAAGATCCCAAGTTGATCGATTATCAAAAACTGGTCCTTGAATTGATTAAATAGTTTGATGACATCACCTTCTGCTACCTTCCACGGGGCGAAAATCAGATGGTTGATGCTTTGGCTACCTTAGCTTCCATGATTAAGCTAAACAAACAAAAAGATGTCAAACCCATCCAGGTGAGCATTTATGAAACTCCGACTCACTGTTACAATATTGAAGAAGATGAAGAAAAAGACGATCGCCCTTGGTATCACGATATATTGCAATATGTGAGGAATCGTGAGTACCCGGACTAGGCAACCGAGAATGATAAAAGGACGTTGAGAAGAGTGGCCATTGACTATATCTTGGACAGGGAGATCCTATAAAAAGAAGAAAGGATCAAGTGCTATTGAGATGTATAGACGCTACAGAGGCTAAGAAAATCTTAAAAGAAGTCCATGAGGGTGTCTGTTGGACACACGCTAATGGCTTCACGATGGCCAAGAAAATTATGAGATTCAGGTACTATTGGTCCACCATGGAAGGAGATTGTATCAATTATACCAAGAGATGTCATAAATGCCAAATCTATGGAGACAAAATTCATGTGCCTCTTTCACCTTTGCATGTCATGACTTCCCCATGGCCTTTCTCTATGTGGGGCATGGATGTGATTGGGCCAATATCGCTAAAAGCTTCCAATGGACATCGATTCATCTTTGTGGTTATCGACTACTTTACCAAGTGGGTAGAAGCCGCTTTATATACCAATGTTACAAAGACGACAGTAAGCAAATTCCTGAAGAAGGAGATCATATGTCGATATGGAATACCAGAGATGATCATATCTGACAATGCATTGAACTTGAACTATAGCACAATAGCAGAGGTCTGCAGTCAATTCAAGATCAAAAACCACAACTCGTCACTGTATCACCCGAAAATGAATGGTGCAGTGGAGGCAGCTAATAAAAACATTAAAAAGATCATGGGGAAAAGGGTTGAGACTTATAAAGATTGGCATGAGAAGTTATCATTTTCCCTCTTTGCTTATCGAACGTATGTCAGGACCTCTACCAGGGCAATGCCTTTCTCTTTGGTCTATGGAATGGAAACAGTTTTGCCTATCAAAGTCAAGATTCCCTCTCTCCAAGTTTTGTCGGAGGTAAAGTTAGATGAAACAGAATGGATCCAATCTAGATATGATCAGTTGAACTTGATTGAAGAAAAGAGGCTAAGGGCTATCCTTCATGGACAGATGTACCAAAAGCGGATGATGCGAGCCTATGATAAAAAGGTTTGCCCTAGAGAATTCTATGAGGGGGGCCTGGTTTAGAAAAGATCCTTCCCATACAAAAAGATTTCAGAGGGAAATGGATGCTAAACTGGAAAGAACCTTATGTGGTGAAGAAAGCCTTTTCCGGAGGAGCATTGTTTTTGGCCGAGATGGATGGTAAAAATTTTCCCAATCCTGTGAATTCGGATTCTGTCAAGAAGTACTTCACCTAAAGAGGGAGGCCAAGACGAAAACCCACAAAGGGCGCTTTGAGACCAAAGGGGTTTTTGGGTTGAAAACCCAAAAACGGGCGGCTCAAAGCTTGAATATGAGGCATGTGGTAGTCTTGTCCTCTCAAATTAACAAGAGGGAAGAACAGTACATCTTGGGGCATCAACAAAATACTCGGGATCTCCTGAACACATATCTAGCTCGAAATGGTCTCTGAGAAGTTTGAATAAAGAAGCTCGTGCTGCGATATCTAGGGCACTTTTTTTCTCATCTTATTCATTTTGTACCTTAGCAAATTTGCTATCTTGTTTAATTTATTCACTTTGAGTTTTGCTCTCAATAAAATTCCATTTTGTCGATTATGATAATCTTTTTCGAGCATTTTTTGTTGAAACCATGATTTTGGGACTTATAATATTCACATAAAAGAAGTTATGCATATTACTCTAGAAGGTCTCTAAATAGTACAAGGACCTGAAACAGGACTACTAGTTAGAACTAACCAGATTCAAAATTTGGAAATATTGAAAAAAGAATAGTCCAATTTGTAACACCCCTATCCCGTAACCGTCGCCGGAATAGGTAAGGGGCATTACCGGACTTGTAACTCATGCCAGATCAGTAAAATTTTGAACATTTTCTTGAAGTAAAGATCATTCAATTGGATAATTGCTAGACACAACCAGGGATAAAATTTAAAAACTTATAAAAGTAAACATTCAAAAGATGTCATATTCGCATGGCTTATATACATTAACCAAAATATCCTCCCACTACTAGTCTATTCTATACATGCCATAAGATAATCCAAAACATAGCAGTACCAAACAGTGGATAGTGATAGTGTGACAAGTTGCTGACGATCCCCGAGCAAAAAGGCCAGAATCAACAATATATAAAACAGAGAAACATAACAACAGAGTAAGCTTTTGTAAGCTTAGTAAGTCTTAAGCAATTTAAAACCAGTGAACTCAAATATAACCAATTTGTTTATTTGATTCACATATAACATTTCATTTCATATCTATAGTTATCCTCATCAGACAAATCAAAATGTATATCTCCCAATATCCTATAGTATTTCTCCATAACCGAATACTCACATATTCATATGGCATTTTCATATTTGCTTTTCATTTTACAATCATGATTTAATTTTGATGGGTCTAACATGTACAAGTATTTATCACATACCTGACCAACCAAATTAAAAGTCGATCTTACGAATTCTCATATAACCTCTTTCTAGGTATACTACCCTTTTTGGCCGAATATACACAATTACGTAATACACAATAAGCAGATAAATTCTCACTTGATAGTGATCTCTTATAAACATAGGTACATTACATATTTTCACCTAACTTTTCACATTGACCAAATGCACAATAATCATAGAATAGTCTTATTGCTTTACTCATATATGCATCACATAACAACCTTGTGATTTAATCCAAATCAAGCTTAAATATAATCTCAAAATACATACCTGATCAACTTAACGCATTGAACGTATTTATTACCAATTGTTACTGTGAAGTCGTATAATCTTATGCATTACTCGAATCTTCAGCGAGACCTTTAGCTCGAATAATCCCCACACGTAGTCATCGGGTCTTACCCGGAAAAAATCTCCACACGTAGTCATCGGGTCTTACTCGGAATATATTTCCAAGTTTCATGTACATTTAATCACATGTTACAACATTCACATCGACTGTCATATTTGTAATTCATTTGCCTCATCAAATATCTAATAATACACACCTTTCACATTTGGTCATTCGGCCACAATATATACACATCTCATACATATTTCACATTAGCCATTTGGCTTTACCACATATACATATCTCATACATATTTCACATTAGCCATTCGGATTTACCACATATATATATCTCATACATATTTCATGTTAGCCATTCGGCTTTACCACATATACATATCTCATACATATTTCACACTAGCCATTCGGCTTTACCACACATATATATTTATCTTGTACATCAATTTCAGCAATAGCTTATAAGCAACTCAAATAGTTTCATCAATGTTTACAACAAAATCACATATTCACTACAAGCTGTTTTCCTGAGCAACAGTCATTAAATTATTTATAACTGGAGCTACAAAACTCCAAATCAATTTCTGTTAATTTTACCTGAAAATAGACTCATATATATTCCATCCATAAAATTTTCAGAATTTTAGGTTTGGCCAATCAATACCAGATTTTTCTTAAAGTTTCCCCTGTTTCACTGTTTGACTAATCTGACCACTCTTCAATACGAATCAAATTCCTCATTGTACAGAATTCAAAATATGTTCTATTTGATTTAATTTGAAACTAGACTCATTAAGGAGTCTAAGCATATAAATTTTATCTTATAAACGTTTTTGTACAAATTATAATGATTTTCTAAAAACAGAACAGGGGATTTCGGAGTCATTCTAACACTGTCTCACACAACTTTAAATATCTCTTTATAGGAAATTCCTTTGCTTACACAGTTTCTTTTATAAGAAACTAGACTAATTAAGCTTTGATTACATATTTTATTCAGCCTATAATTCCACACCAACAATTTATGATGATTTTCTAAAATCACGTTACTGCTGCTGTCCTAAGCAAATTATTACAATTTGCTCTTAAATTTCCAAGTCCAAACACTTATGAACTTACCATTTGAGTTTAAAACATATCATGGCCACATCATATCTTATTAAATCAACTCATTATGTCCTATTATGATTGAATTTACTCAACGTTTAATCACTTAAAACTTACCTCGAAAGTGGTCGACGACTAGATATCCACGGCTATTCGTTTACTTTCTCTTTTCCCCTATCCGACTTTGATCCTCTTTGCTCTTAAGCTTAAGTAAAACAATAGATTTGCTTAAGTACTTAACTAATATTATTCACTTAACAATCACATTTGGCAATCACATATCATTTAATCTATATCTAAAACAATAGATTTCAATATGTATCATATTTAATAAAACATGCCATGACTCGATTTCATGCTTATTTAATTTATATCTAATTCACATTCACAAGCAAAGAGTCACTTAATTTATCATGCTTTCTTATACATGAATTTAATCATATTGCCGAATGTCCTTATGTGTACATGGTACATACATAAGGCATATATATATATATACCTATATATGACCATTACAATTTAAACATTTAATCATAATCAGCAAGCTTTATTTCAACTATTTAAGGTGCAAACCAATTATGTTATTCATTAACATTTCGTCATATTAAATCTTTGATTAACCAATTTAACACATACCAAAATCCAATCATACATCTAACCTTTATCTCAATACCAAACCGAGTTATAAGATTATACATTACACTAAGCATATCATTAAACATACCTATTCAATTTAGCTAATTTCATAGCCGATTAATCACCTTACCCCACATTACTCAATGCCGAATATTAACCCAACATCTCAAGCATAATCACCATGAAACTTACCTTAATACACATTTTATCCCATTGCCGAATACATATATATATCATCAAATAAATATTTATTCACATAACAACAATTCATTCACATCTCTATAAATGATCATAATCGGACATTATAAACAAATCAACTAGTTTAGCATTCAAATTCTTCTAATCATTCCTCAATCACTTACTCAATGAACAACAATCCAAGCACATCAAAGCATAGTCGAATGTATCATTCTTCTTAAATTCAAAAATAAATGCATGGGCTAACTTCAAAATCTATTTAACAAATCAACTTTACCAAAATTATCAAGAAATTAAGCCAAACATACCTCCAATTTTGCTAATATAATTGCCATATGTCTAAGGGCCCCCTTTTGTTCTTCTTTGATCCTAAGAATCGGCTATTGAGAGAAAGAATGGATAAAACTTTGTTTTCATCCCCTTTTTTTTTCCATTATAAAAACTTTATTTCATATTTTATAAGTCTTTATTTAATTCTTTAACAAAATGTATATAATATCATTTATTAGCCATCATTACAACAAATAAAATACATATTTTCTCACCTAAAACCATCATGGTCGGCCATTATCATGAAAAATGGGGACTTTGACATGCAAGTCTCCATATTTAATCCATGCAACAATTTGGCCATTTTAAAAATTAACCAACACATTTTCAATGTTTCTCACATAAGCCCTTTTGATTAAATTCGCATTCAATTGACAAAATCAAAGCATCAAAATTTCACACATAAATTGTAACATAAAATAGACATGAAATATAACAATCAATTATTTGTGTGACTCGGTTTTGTGGTCTCGAAACCACTTACCGATTAGGGTCAAACTAGGGATGTCACACAATTTGTGACTATTTCTTCATATTTTCTGTTAAAGACACTGGCTAAACAAGAAGATACGGTAGCACATCAATGATAGAACTTTGATGAACAACGAGTGATGACAACCTAAGCATTAAAAAGGGATCACTTTCAAAAATGACATTCTGCATTGATGCAAATATCATTCATAACGTATCTAGTTAGGAAGCACTTGATTCAGTTTGATCATAGCATCCTAATCATTTGGCATAAGCATAGATACATGAAACTGATTCTGTAGATCATGTCCCCAAAGGACGGTGTAGCAACATCAGTGAATTCACAGATCTTATCTCCATGAGGTAGGAATGAAGCAAATCGAAGATGGCGAATCTTATCTCCCTAAGATAGCAAGGGAGCAAATTTAAGCCACTAGCCTTGTATCTCTGAGCAGCAGTGGAGCAAGCTGAAGATTGTAGATCTTATCTCCATGAGGTAGCAATGGAGCAAACTGAAGATGACGAATTTATCTCCCTAAAGGGGCAAGGGAGCAAATTCAAGTCACCATCCTATCTCCCTAAGCAGCAGTGGAGTAGGCTGAAGATTGTAGATCTTATCTCCATGAGGTAGCAATAGAGCCGATCGAGAATGACAAATCTTATCTTCCCAAGGTAGTAGGGAAGCAGATTTAAGCCACTAGCCTTGTCTCCTTGAGCAAGAGTGGAGCAGGCTGAAGATTGTAGATCCTATCTCCCTAAGTAGTAGTGGAGCAGATCAAAGACAGCGAATCTTATCTTCCCAAGATAGTAGGGGAGCAGATTGAAGCCACAAGTCTTATATCCCTAAAGTTGTAGTGGAGCAGACTGAAGATAACAGATCTCATCTCCCTGAAGTTGCAGACGAAAACACAGCAAAACAGAGGCAAAAAATGAGCAGATTTTTGTATTTTTTACTTTTCTTTATTTTTGCTTTCGGCTATAAAAGCCCAAAGAGAATCACCTGTAACGGGTTACGCGCACACGAAATAGCAATCGAATATAGAGAAATCGAATTCATTTTTAAAGGTGGTTCATTTGTTCATTTTATGTTTCTATTTTCTTTATTTTATTTTAAAATCTACCGCAAAGATATATAAAAAGAAAAAGGGAAGTTTTACTCGTATCTCAGCGTCGATTTCTTTGGCATCTGCTTCTCTGGTCCAAAAATTGACGGATCCTTAGGGATCCGGTTAAGGCAACGACGAAGGAAGTTAAGGGTCGATGGTTCTACGATTGTTTTAGAGGTTTTAGGTTTTGTTTAGGGGTTTTCGTGGCCCTAAATCTCCTTCTACGCGAAAGGGGGACCTAGTTTAGGCTTCGAGCATCCCTCCGACTACCATCTGCGGTGGTCACCGCCGTCAGCAATGCTGGTCGGCCGCTGTATTCTCTAAACCCCAAGACCACACCCAGAGAGAAACAGAGGATAGTCCTCTTGTTTTTTTAAAAACCTAGCACAAAATGTTTTTTTTCATCAAAATTTCGGCTTTATACTGGATCTATACGACACCGTTTGGAGCCAAAATTTCAGTGGCCAAAATGGCACCTTTTGGGAATAGGACCTGCGTGCGTGACCCGACCTGAAGAGGATCCGCGTGTTTTCCATTAATGGGAAATTTGTACACTTATTCCTTCCTCATTTCTATTTCTATTCAATCTCATTCAATTTCCTTTATTTTATTTTCTTTTAATTTGGACTCTTTTGTTTTATTTTGGTTCAATTTGGTCCTTTGACCTTTTGAAGGTAGGACATGAGAACGACGTCGTTTTGATGATAGGGTATAATTTCTCAATTAGTCCTTTTTTTGTGGCGTGTGTTTTAATCTGGTCCTTATGCGCTTATTCCTGTACGTTTTTTGCCCTGAATTTTATTTTTGTTCTGATTTGGTCCTTAGTAATTTGGTTTTTTGACCTTTTTATTTTATTATTTATTTATTTATTTTAATATTTTATATAGTATTTATTCTAAATCATTTCGCTCCTTTTTATTACTTACATTACTGGGTTTTATTATATATTATTTTATCATATATTATCTAATATATATACATATTTAAGTTTTTACCCTTTTTAAATATTAATTCAAAATTTGTTGTACCCTTTTACTTTTAAATTGTTTTATTATTGATCTAGGGTTTTCGTATATTATTTATTTTAAATATATGTTATTTATTTTATACTGTTATATATATATATGCATATTTTGTCCATTTTAAAACTTGTCATTTTTTTATTGTTTTATTATTCATCTAAAAATTTTCATATATTTTTATTTTTATTTTATTCTTCTATTCAATCCTTTTATTTAAACTTTTATTTAATTATGCATTATTTTAAAATTATGTCATGTTTGTTATCTTTTGGTTAGCCTTATCGTTGTCATTGTATTTTTTGTGCAATTAGCTATTTTATGTTATTATTCTTCGGGAAAGGATTGTATGAAACAGTGATGTCACGTCATCTATATCCATTTCTAATAGTTTTATGCCACATCAGTACTCTTATCCTGAATTTCAGGATTTTATCCTGAAAAAAATCATATCCAAATTAAAATACTAAAATTCAGGATAAAATCCTAAAATTTAGGATAAGAATACTGATGTGGCATAAAACTATTGGAAATTGATACAGTTGACGTGGCGTCTCTGTTTCATACAATCCTTTCTCTTATTCTTCCTCTTGATTGCCTATATTATTGTTAAATGTTGACATGACATGTGATTATCGTGAATTGTTTTCTCTTGCTAGTGTACGTAAGTTTTTGTTATTCATTAGCATGACATTTTTGTCCGAACCATCTTTTAAATAAAAAATACGTTTCACTTAATTATCACACTTGTCATTATTCAAAAGTTCTCAAATGAAAGCAAAGTTTCGCGTTTAGAAACTCAGGAAAGCAGTGCCCTAATTTACGGGGCTTCAATCTTTCTCGATGGATCTAAATAGCCAAATATCATTTCAAATTTCAGAATGCATGATTTTTAAATAAAATAAAGGCAATATTCGATGCTTGGAAATTCGAGAGAGTCGTGCCTTAACTTACGGGGTTTCAATTTTCTCGTTAGATCTAAATAATCGAATACCCTTTTAAATCAAAACGCACAAGACTTCAAATAGAAGGCGAGCTTATTTTTTAGGGTTTGAATGTCGTGTCCTAACTTACGGGATGTGATATTTTAACAACTCGAGGTGAGAAAGCCTTTAATGCTTGTTTCAATTTATTTAAGCCTTTTTTTTATATATAAAAAAAAAGGAAGGATCATATTTTCAATTCTTTTCGAATCTTCAATTTCAACACTAAGATATCGACTAATCAATTAGGTACCAATTTTGGACATATCGAGGGTGCTAATACTTCCTCGTGCATAACTGACTCCCGAACCCATTTTCTGATTTTCGTAGACCAAAAATTATCATTTTAGTAAATTTAAATTTTTATTAAAATGATTAATTTGAGGTGAGCCGATCTCACCTCAAAAAAAAAGATTGGTGGCGACTCCCATTTTTATTCGTATTCATTTTTAAAATCAAGTCGACCCCGTTTTTCAAAAAATGGTTTCGACAATCGGGCTCCGTCAAGAAAGTTCGAAAATCTTAGTGGCTGAATTGTGATTAGTTGGGTCTCAATTTTAGTTTTGGTTAGGATGGAACTGACCGGTAATTATTATGTAATAATAACCATGTAATATTAATTAACTATTAATTAAATTGATATTATACGAATATGAAATTAATTAAAATTGTCACATCTTTGAAAAGTTCTACTAAAAACGTCATATATATATAGATTATAGATTAAAAAAAATTAAATTGATTGAAATAATTGAGTATAAATTGTTAAATTAAAAAATAATAAAAATTTCATTCTAATTAAATATTTTTATAAATGACTTTATTTTAAATATGATAATAATTAAATCATGTTATCATAATTCTTTATAATTGATATAAATTGAATCCAGATTATATAAAAATAATATTAATATACTGAAAAAATAGTATTTATAATATATATATGAATTTATTTATTGTTAATTTACATGTTAAAATTTAAAATAAAATAAATATATTTTATATTTAATTCTATATTTTATAAGTAAATGGAAAAATATTCTATCAATAAACATTAATGGAAACAAATCCAGTAGGTTTGATCCCATATAATTCCTAGCTCAGCAAATAGCTTGACTCAAATCTTAAGATTAAGCTAAAAATAAATCGTTTAATTAGGAATTAGTATTTTTTAACTATATTTCTCATATTTTTAAATATGTAAAAGCAATTAATATAATTATACTTATAATTGTTTTATTAATAATGTTTTTACTATCAACATTAAAACTAATATATGGATTTTACATTTTTTTTCAGTAATCAATTATTAATATAAAATAGAAATAAGTATAATTATATATTTTATTTATAATGTTTTCATTATTAGTGTTATAGTTTATCACTTAATTAGACTATATGTATTAAATTTCACATATTATTTTATATTAATTGTCAATTAGTTAGTGTACAAAAATATGGCCTAATTAATTTATAGTTATATACCAATTAAAATTAAGATTTAGCACAATAAATAAATGCATTAGCAAATCATTTCCATTCAAATAGCATCCAAAGAATTACCGAAGAAATCATCTTTTAGTATTATTTTATAGATTTTGTTTCCATCACTAAACAACATATAATTTTCATTATTATCCATTATTATTTGGTATGTTTTAATTTTTATAATTATTTGATGTTTGATACTTTTATTTGATTTAATAATTACTTATTTACACAATTGTTAATCTTTTAAACATAGATTTTTGAAATATTATGTCTATCAAGTAATAATTATTTATATTAATACAATCAACAAATAATTTACTTATATTAATGCAATTAAGTGGAGTTTGTAACATTGATAAACTACTTAGTATTAATTATATATTTAATTTTTTTACGTCGGTCTGGTTATTAATACCAAACCAACTTTTTTCTAATTTTTAAAACAATGAAAACAAAAATGAAAGTGTGATATAGAAAAAAAAACAAATTATCATTTTAGATGATAATAGATTAATTATTTTATTTTACATGTTAAAGATTTTTTAAAATTATTACTGTTTTATTTCATTATACTTTACTATTGATTCTTTTATACTTTATTTTCATGACTTCTAAAATATAATTTCAGTCTCTCAGTTACTTTTCAAAATTAATCAAAACTTTATCATATTAAACTAATCAAAAAAATATATTTTCTTCTATATTTTTCAGCGGTGAGTATTGGAGCTTCCCTTCTCTCGTCTTTGGTCCCGTTTTCAAAAGCAACATTGTGGCCATTCCAAAGCAACACTCCAACAATTACACATTATCTTTCCCATATAAAATACAATATTCTTTTTTACTTTCCAAAGCTAGGACACTGCTTTCAGATTGAACGAATATGCAATTCCATGTTTGAGAATAAGTAGCTAAGCTAATCCCTCAAATATTTGTCATCACTTCCTTAAAACTCCCATCAAACCCAAAGCAAATTAAGAAAACATGATGATCCCCAGGTTAATAGAATCCATACAATTGAATTTCAAAGTACTGCTGCAATGTGACAAACATTCTGCAGTTATTCCTCTCCCTCCATACAAATATAGACAACCCCATTCCACAAATCCTGGTGATGAGTTCCTGAACAGATTTTCCCTTTGCCATACTTGGGTAAAAGACAAAAAAAAATATCAGTGTCGATAGCTAAAGGTCCAAATAAATTGCATCTCATAGACAGCATTAGATTAGTGCAACAATATAGTAATAATAACACGATTTGACAGGCAGTATAGGTCTACTTAGCAGGCAAATAATAACATTAACATATTCCAGTTCTCTGAAACTGCTCCTAAAGGAAGCAGGTTCTTTCAAACCCTTTTCATCCACATACTTGGCTTCACATGAAGAGAACCAAAGAGATGGGTAGAAAGAAACCAAGGCATGCATCAGTACATATTATCGCCTGAAGGTTGAAGTTTTTAATATACCTCACAAAGAAGTGTGGCGATCTAGCCCTTTTCTTCCCGACCCAGATATATGCACACGCATTTCATAATTATTGACAAGTTCAAATATGCAGATATCACCAATCTTTATCTCATTATCACGAACAAAGGCCATCCATCCTCCACAGAAGGTATGCACAGCTCGACCTTTTGAATCTGGGAGAGAATTTACAGTCCAACACGTGCCTTGCAAATTACGAAGCACTACTTGTGTTTTGCAGTAGGGTAGATGCTCCTTTGAAAACTTATATGGTATTTTCTGCATCGTATGATCCAGATACTAAATGAATATTGATACTAGAGAATCCCCAAAGAACCTATGCCTCTTATATTTCAGCAAAGAAAACTTGCAACAATTGCTAATAGTAACTTGCAACAATTGCTAATAGTTATATTGATGTCCAAGAATGACACAGATGGGTACATACTTTGTTTTCAGAATCTAAAATATATAACTGGCATCTTTTCTATTTCTCCTTTTGGATCTTTTACTACACCGTCAAATTAGTTATGGAAGAAACCTTACTTTAGTCAAATTTCTGAAAGGGGGAAGCAAAAAATAAATTGCTCACCAAAGTATACGAACCACTGATGTTGAACTTTCTCATAATTCTCACAAAACTAGGAAAGCGAGAAGCAAAAGACCTAGCAGCTTTTTCTTCATCAACTGTCATCATCATTCTCAAACCACGAATAGCTGCTTCTGATTTACAAGCCAAATTAAAAATAAGACCAGTGAATAAACATTCTACTAAATGGAAATCACAATGAGTATCTTATATCCATGGTCCTATAAACACAAATAATCTCCCTGGAAGCTAAGAAAAATACAAACCTTTCCTTCAACCAGATATAGATTAACACTCATGGTCAAGTATAGACAAACTATAGAACAATTTAGAAACTTTACCTTGCTTTTCAGTGCCTGACCTTGACAAAGAGCAGAGCACAACACTGGCAGATTTTTTTGCTGCATTACCATATTTCCATTTGTCAAGCACCTTAGACCCTTTGTTATCACAGATTTGAACCTTTTTCAATTTTGAGTGGACCTTTGAAGTGTTCTTTACAAATTTCTTCAGTAAAGTGGAATCAGACCTGTCCAGGACTGCTTTTCTGCTTTGCCTGATCAAGTCTTCCTGTCCAACCCGAAGAATATGCACACGGAATTCAAATTTGTGCACCAATTCAAAAATACAAATATCTCCAGCCTTTATCTCATTACTACGGACAAAGCTCAACCATCCACCACATAAAGTATGACTTGTATGCACTCTTGTTGTAGGCACAGAATTCACCGTCCAACAAGCTCCTTTCAGATTCCGAAGCACGATCTCAGTCTTGCAGTTTGGAAGATGTTCCATTGCAAACTGATATGGAATATTCTGTCACAAAGAATTAAAACGCAGTTGAATACATAAGCAGCTTTCAAGATGACTAAATAATAAATCCTGAAAGATCTAACTAGTTGATTCAAGACGGTAATGGCTAGAAGAATTTCCATTAGTAAGCAAAAATGTAATTATTAAAAAGATTGTCTAGCCCCTGAATTTGGAACATGTAAATGAGGGAAGTCATAATTTTCTTCTCATTTTTCCCTTACAAGTAGGAGGAACTTTTTCCCAACTGGTGCCAGAGCTAAAAGCACGATGCTCACTAGGTTAAGAAACTTGTTCAAAAGCTCCAAATGCAGAACGATTGCGATTAAGAGAAGTTTCTAGCGAGTAGAGTCATTTAATACCCTACATGTTTGCCATATAGCACGATGCTTGGTCAAATTTATGTCATGCTGGAAACAATGTCCAACACAAAAATCCAGGGCGAAACAGTGAGAAGGAAACATCTTACCAATGTATATGAGCCACTGACATTGAATCTTTTCATAATTCTTACAAAAAAGGGGAAACATGAGTTAAAAGACTGAGCCACTTTCTTCTCTTCAAATTCTCCTATCATCTGTATACAGCCACTGCCATGAAGCTTCAAGTCATCTTCTTTGCCAGTTATTTTCAGAATGGTTCCATCTGTTTCAAGAGACCAGAGACTCTGTCAAGTGGAATTTATGTAATGTAAACCACCAGTGAAGTTCCAATAAGAATCAGAATGAACATCCACAAGCATGCATAATTACAAAGGCATGAAATATCTCACATTGAGTTTCTATGTAAAGCAAATTTAACACAAATAAGTGGTATCTACGCTAACATAAGATAATGAGAACTAAACAAGAATACACATACATTGATACCATAGTTCTTACTTAGTGTTTATTAAAACAAGTTTTTATTCTTACATCATAGAAAACTGCCAAATCAATGATAAAACAACAATTCATATACAAATCTCAAATGGGAGAGGTTGATTTCTTCACCATGATTTTCATCACAGGAAGTTAATCCTTGACAACTTGTAGTAGCAAGAATCAGCTCCCGCCCACAATGTTCTTCATCACGATCGGACTCAAAAGAACTCTGTCTGATTCTCTTTAACAACTCTTCACAATCTTGATCCAATGAAACATCATCCTCCTCCCTATATCTCTTCTGCCTCACAATTCCATGAAACACGCTACCAGCTTGACTGCATTTACAATGAAAAGCAACTTCTTTCTCGCAACTGCTTTGATCAAACACTTTGACATCGAAAACCAAGTCACCATCATACCTAAAAACCAAAATTTCACCGCATTCTAGGCTATGGTCTGCTACGAAATCAGCCCATCCTTCATCAAATAATAAGTCATCATTTCTTTGAACTAATTTAACATTCCAACTATACCCACTTGGTCCTTTTAACAAAACTGACCCAGAACCTCTTCCCTCCAAGTTTCTATTAAATCCCACTGGAATTCTCTGTTAAAATATCACCCATCACTCGAAGGTAAATAAAACTAACTAATCTAAAATGGAATTCATAACAATATTTACACTAAACCCTAATTTGAATAGGAAAAAAAAAGGTGTAGAATACCAGGCTGTTAGCACTTGAAGTAGAGGAGAAGACATTGAGAAAATGCGGTCGCCTCGGCTTCGACATCGCTGTTGCTGGCTTTGATATGCTTTACACTCATCGACAATGTTAATTCAGACCCATATTTTGAACCTTCTGAAGCGGAAGAGAGTTTTTTTTTTTTTTTTTCTTAGAAACCTATTGTTTGGGTTGGGTTGTTATCTTATCCGAGTTGGATGCGGTTGTGTCACACGTATCTTTTTGACTCATTGATCAAAGCGAGTTTCTTTCAAACAATCATACCAGCGCGTTGAAATGACGCTGATTGTTATTAAGTGAAACCTGCCATGTCAGACGTGAGCGAGCTTTGGATCCAACACTATGCAATTTCTATAGTTGTTAAGGCCCAATTTATTTATGTGCAGATTTATTAATTTAATTTTAGTAAATTTATTAATGTTCAAATTTAATTTCGATGTTCTTAACAAAGTTTTTCACCCCTATCAACCATAATTGGAGTGTCATAGTTTTATTTTTTTTCATTTCTATAAAAAAAATTATTTTAACCATCCAAAATGGATGAAAGTATCAGTATTTGTTAATTTTACTTATGAGACATCCACGTGGATTATTACATATATGTTATATTAACAATTAATTAAACTTTTTAAGATTAAAAATATTAAAAAATATTTTTTTATTTTTTTAAATTTTTAAATGACTAATTAATTGATAATGTGACATCTACATAACAACTCTCGTATATATCATATCAGTAAAGTTAACAAATACTAATATTTTTATTTATTTTAAGATGATTTGACAAACAAAGCAAATTTAAAATTAAAAATGATGAAAAAATATATCAAAAACTTTTTTTATAAAATTGGAGTGTCAAATAAATTATTATTTATTTTTTTAATTATAAAATTTTATTAATATGGCTTTCATTCAAAAAAAAAATCTTACTAGTTAGAGGTGTTTATAATGGCTTACACCACAGGATTAACTCAAGAATACAGACAATGCATGATCCATTACTCATTTTTAGTACCATGGCATGGAACTTATAGTGTTACGGATACCAATTCTCGTATAAGAGGCAACCGAGAAGTTAACTCTTTATAAATCCTTTCATCACTATTATAGCATATCAGTGAGTGACTAGTAACGGATTACCAACAAAAATAACATGTAAAAAGCAACCACTCAGAACGACGGATTTCTAACAAAAATGTGACAGGAATCATATTCTGTCACAATTACGGTCACAATATTTTGATATTATCTCTCAACAACCCATTGTAACAGAAATTCCCGTTACAAATTGAAATTATACATAATGACAAATTTTGTAACAGACTTGTGACCGGTTTAATTAATTAAATTATTTTTTAAAAGCAATTTTTTAATTGACTTACATATTTAATTAATTACTTTTAAAATAAATTTATAAATTTATTTTAAAAAATCATATATAATATAACAACATACATAGATTATATATACGATTAGTGGTGCACTCTTTTTTTTTCATTTAATTTTTATAATTATAATTAAATATATTTTTAAAGTGCAAATGATCGTTTCTTAATTTTTTCATTTGATTGTGTCTTAATTTCTTAAAACCAAAACGTTATATATAATACAAAATATTATATATTTATACTTTTTTACTTAAAAAATATAAAAAAAATTATTTATTGAAATGGGATTGCTTACCTATTATTTACAAAAAAAATTAGGCAGATAGAACGGTGATTCCACGGTGTCGCCTGAGCAATCGGTGGCACCACCCTCATTTGGCAACCATCATTATGTCAATGATTAGTAAATAAAAATAATAACTATTTTTTGGTGTCTCCTGAGCAACCGATAGCATCGGTATGTATTTCTCCTTTAAAATATTGTCCTATTTATATTGTCAAAGGAAAAATATATATTTTTAATGGTCATAAATTAATAATTAATAATTATTTTATTTTTAAATAAAAAAGTTAAAATACCCGGTTTTGATAACTGAACCTATGACCAACTTGATGGCCTGCCACCGACATAACAGATCAGTCACGGTTCAGCTCCCAAAACCGAATATTTAGATTTTTTTGTTTAAATTATATGTATGTGTATATATATATATATATTAAAAATTCATTAAAAAAAGACTAAGAATTCCTAGCCACAAACAATCGAAAAAAAAAGTCCCCCGCCAGAAAAAAAGGTATTTTTATATTTTTATAATATTAAATTATTTAGATTTTAGATTTGTAATAGTAATATTTTTTAATAATCATTATTTGTTATAAATATTACTTTATTATGGATGTCCATAACTCTCAAAGTTGTAACCTCCATTGTAGCATCCCCCAATGGATTATGAAGGTTTTATGTAGTAATTAAACCTCTATTTATTCTTTATAACTTAAAGGATTGTATTATGTTAGAAGGTCTATAAATAGAGGTAGTACAAGGCTTATAGTGATGCACAATAAATGAAATAAAAAGTTTTCTTATTTATCTTCTATTGTATTTTCTCTTTAGTTTGTTTTTTCCTTTGGTTATTTCATAACACGTTATCAGCACGAGCTTCTACGAGTTCATAGTGAAGTTCATGTCATTTCGACTTTATATAATTTGCCCGTATAACTCCCGTTAAACTATATACGATATACGTATTTTCATAATTCTTTTATTTTATTTTCTAGATGAAATATTTGCTTTGGGTAACATTTGCACATTTATTTTTACAACTAAAGTCTAATAATGATAATTATATATACATGGTTTTTTTTATTAAAAGAAATTTCAATTAATTTAATTTGGTATATATAATTGAATTATTTTACGATTGAGAATACTTATTATTTTACTAATATTTTTTTATTCAAGTGATTATAATGTCAAATCTTGCCAAACTTGAATTTGCGGCCTTAGACATCTCAGGGAAGAATTATTTGTCATGGGTGTTAGATGTTGAAATTCACCTAGATGCTAAAGGTCTAGGAAATACTATATTAGCATATAAAGAAGTATCTAATCAAGATAAGGCAAAAGCAATAATTTTCATCCCTCATCATCTGCATGAAGGATTAAAAGTGGAATATCTCAATGTGAAAAACCCTCTTGAGTTGTGAAAAAATTTAAAAGAACGATTTGACCATCAGAAAACTGTGATACTCCCTAAAGCTCGTTATGATTGGATGCACTTACGGTTGCAAGATTTTAAGACTGTAAGTGAATACAATTCAAAACTTTTCAAAATTAGTTCTCAACTAAAATTATGTGGAGAAAACATAATTGATGAGGACTTGTTAGAGAAAACATTTTCAACCTTTCACGCTACTAATGTGCTCCTGCAGCAGCAATACAGTGAAAAAAGTTTTAAAAGGTATTCTGAATTGATTTCATGCCTTTTGGTGGCTGAACAAAATAATAAGCTATTGATGAAAAATCATGGAATTCGTCCCACTGGTTCTGCACCATTCCCTGGAGTGAATGTAGCAGTACACAATAATTATGAAAATAGAAAATATAGAAGTCACGGCCGTGGTTGTGGACATAGTAGGGGACGTGGTCGAGGACGTATTAGTAATCATTATCATGGTGGTCATAACAATGATACTTCTAGCCACCAGAAAAAGATTAACAATGAAAGACAAGAAAGAAGTGGTCAAAATAATCCTTCAAAGATTGTTGAGAATATATGCTACCGATGTGGTATGAAGGGGCATTGGTCACGTACCTGCCGTACGTCTGAGCATTTATTGAAACTTTACCAAGCATCCATTAAAAATAAGGGAAAACATATGGAGACAAATTTTATATCCCAAAATGATGAAATGGAGGCAAAAGATGAAGATATTCACTATAATACTAAAACTAACCATGGCTACGAGGGTGATAAATTTAATGACCTTAATAATATAACTCACCTAGATGTAGCAGATTTCTTTGAGAATCATTAGAAAAATTGATATTATTTTGACATTTTTTATGTTGTTTTAAGTATATTTTATTTTCTTGCATAAATAATAATTTATATATTTAATAAATATTTGCAATGTTTCTCATATTATATTTTGTTTGTTTTTATGAAGAATATAAATATTTAACAAAATTTCGATGAACCCAAAATCAATGGAGACATGTGTCTTGCAAATAGTGCTACAACACATATGATACTTAAAGATAAAAAATATTTTTCTCATTTGACAATGAGTAATGCCCATGTTAATACAATATCGAGTAGTTCAAAACTTATTGAAGGCTCTGGAAGAACTATTATATTAATACCTAAAGGTACAAAATTTATCATTGATGATACTTTATATTCCACTAAGTCTCAAAGAAATTTATTGAGTTTTAAAGATATTCGTCTTAACGGATATCATATTGAGACTATGAATGAGAAAAATGTTGAATATCTATATATTACAAATGTTGAATGTGGAAAGAAATATGTTTTGGAGGGGCTACCTGCTTTTTCATCAGGTTTATATTATACACATATTAGTGTAATTAAGTCACATGTTACTACAAACCAGTTTGTAGAACCACATACTTTTACTATTTGGCATGACCGATTAGGCCATCCTGGATCTATTATGATGCGAAGAATCATCAAGAATTCAATTGGACACCCATTAAAGAACCAAAAGATTCTTGAATTCAAGGATTTATCTTGTGTCGCTTGTTTTCAAAGAAAATTAATTATTAGACCATCATCAGCTAAAGTTGGGATTGAATCTCCCACATTTCTGGAACGTATTCAAGATGATATATGTGGGCCTATTCATCCACCATGTGGACCATTCAGATATTTTATGGTATTAATAGATGCTTCTAGTAGGTGGTCACATATGTGTTTATTATTGACTCGCAACCTGGCATTTGCGAGACTACTTGCTCAAATAATTCGATCAAGAGCACAATTTTCAAATTATGCAATCAAAACTATTCGTCTTCATAATGCTGGTAAGTTTACATCCCAAGCTTTTAATGATTATTGATGTCAATTGGGATAAAAGTTGAACATCATATAGCTCATGTTCATACACAAAATGATTTAGCTGTTTATCAAACGCCTCCAACTAATAGCTCGGCCATTACTTATGAGAACAAAACTCTCTATTACAGCTTGGGGATATGCTATTTTGCATGTAGCAGCACTGTGCACTTAAGGCCAACAAGTTATAATAAGTACTCCCCAATACAGTTGGCTTTTGGTCAAGAGCCAAATATTTCCCATATTAGAATTTTTGGATGTGCAGTATATGTTCCAATTACTCCACCACAACGCACAAAGATGAGTCATCAAAGGAGGTTAGGAATATATGTTGGTTATAAATCTCCTTATATAATTAAATATGTTGAACCATTAACTGGAGATTTATTTACTGAACGATTTATTGGTTGTCATTTTGATGAAACAACATTCCCAACATTAAGGGAAGAGAAAATACAACTGTTAAAAGAAATTACATGAAATGGATCATCATATCTCAATTAGATCCTCATACAATGTGAACAAGAAGTTCAAAGGATTGTACAGTTGCAAAACATTGTCAATCAACTGCCAGATTCATTTACTGACCTAAAGAGAATTACAAAATCTCACATACCAGCTGAAAATGCTCCAATACGAATTGATATCCCAATAAGGCAAATTGTTAGTGCAAAAGAAAGTAATCCACGCCTGAAGCGTGGAAGGCCAACCGGTTCCAAAGATAAAAATCCTTGTAAAAGGAAAGGAGCAATTATTCAAGATGGTAATATTGTGGAGGCAAACGCCCCAGAAGAGGCCAAAGATATAACTAATCAAAAAACCCCAGAAGAGGTTTAGGTAACCGAAAATGGTGATAACGAAGAAATCTCAATAAGTTATGTTACTTTAGGAAAAAGATGGAACGGAAAAAATATAGTTGCCGACAAAAATTTTGCTTATAATGTTGCTATTGAAATAGTAAAAGAAAATGAGGATCATGAGCCTAAATCTATTGAGGAATGTAGAAATAGAAAAGATTGGCCAAAATGGAAAGATGCAATTCAAGCAGAATTAAATTCACTTTCTAAACGTGAGGTTTTTTGACCTATAGTCCAAACACCTAAATATGTAAAGCCAGTAGGATATAAATGGATATTTATGCGAAAAAGAAATGAGAAAAATGAAGTTGTAACATATAAATCACGACTTGTAGCACAAGGATTTTCACAAAGGCCCGGCTTGATTATGAAGAGACATATTCTCTTGTGGTGGATGCAATCACGTTTAGATACCTTATTAGTCTGGCAGTACGTGAAAAACTTAACATGCATCTAATGGATGTTGTTACAGCATATTTGAATGGTACACTTGATAGTGAAATTTATATGAAAATCTCAGAAGGATTTAAAATCCCTAAAGGATATAGAGTTTCCCGAGAAAATTGCTCAATCAGATTAAAGAAAAGTTTATATGGATTAAAACAATCTGGACATATTTGGTACAATTGTCTTAGTAAATATTTGTTAAAAGAAGGTTATAAAAACGATCCAATCTGCCCATGTGTTTTTATAAAAAGGTCTGAATCAAACTTTGTGATAATTGCTATTTATGTTAATGATCTAAATATTATTAGAACTCCTGAAGAGCTTCAAAATGCAGTAAATTATTTAAAGAAAGAATTTGAGATGAAAGATCTCGGAAAAACAAAATTTTGTCTTGGCCTATAGATCGAGCATTTAAAAGATGGAATTCATGTCCATCAGTCAACTTATACTAAAAAGATCTTAAATAAATTTTATATGGATAAAGCACATCCATTGAGTACCCTGATGGTTGTACGACCATTAGATGTAAATAAAGATCAATTTCATCCTTGTGAGAATGATGAAGAGTTTCTTGGTCCTAAAGTACCATATCTAAGTGACATAGGAGCATTGATGTATCTTGCAAATAACACAAGACCTGATATAGCTTTTGCTGTAAACTTGTTAGCAAGATTTAGTTCTTCTCCAACACATAAACATTGGAATGGAATTAAACATGTATTTAGATATCTTAGAAAGACCATTGATATGGGGTTATTTTATTCAAATGATTAAAAATCCCTATTAGTTGGTTATGCTGATGCTGGATATTTATCGGATCCACATAAAGGTCGATCTCAAACGGGATATTTATTTACATGTGGAGGTAGTGCCATATTGTAATATCCCGAATTAGGGCCTAATCGAAATAGTGGTTTCGTGACCATAAATCTGAGATAGAAATAATTATTTTATAATTATTTTGAGGTTTATGATATGATTGCATGATTGTGTGAAAATTTTGTGATGAAATTCTATGCCTAAAGTGCTTAAATTGAAAGTAGGGACTAAATCGAATAAGTTGCAAAACTTGCATTCTAGAAGTTTTTAGTTTGAAATTGTTTTGGAATATTAATGAGGAGGTCTTAAATAGAAATTTGACCAATTTTAAGTTCATGGACAAAATTAGGACATAGAAGGAATTTTTGGAAAGTTTAGTAGTAAGGGTATTTTGGTCATTTAGTTATTAAAATGAATTAAAAACAAAATTAAAAGCCAATTTTTGTCCATCTTCTTCATTAGGACGAAATTTCAAGGGTTCTCCATAGCTAGGGTTTGTTTCAAGCTTCCAAGCTCCATAGTAAGTGATTCCAAGCCCCGTTTTTAATGATTTTTACGTTTTTGAGATCCCGGTAACTCGATAAAGCTTATGTTAGCAATAATTTAACCTAGGGTTTATATTTGGAAAAATACCCATAGGTGAAATTTGTGTATTTTGATGTTTTATGATAGAATATGAAGTTTTAAATTATGTTAGACAACTTGTACTACTCGATTTTAAGCAAAAACGAGTAAAAGGGCTTAATCGGTAAAAATACCTAATAGTCACAAGTACATGTTAGAGTGAGAATTTGATGTTGCCATAGAAGAGAAAAGTGATCAGCACGTTGTAAAATATAAGAATAAGGAATAAAGTTTAATCCCGAGCCTAGGGGCAAAATGTAAATATGCAAAAGTTTAGGGGTAAAATTGTAATTTTGCCAAAATTTGAGTTAAGGATTAATTTGATAATGTGAGTATTAAATAAGCTAAATGTGTTATTTTAGATCAAGAAAGACGTGGAATCGACCTCAATCGAGGAAAAGAAAAGATTGTGGACTAAATTGCAAAATCTTTGTATTTTGGTATCAAGGTAAGTTTATGTGTAAATAATGTAGCATAATGGTTATTTTTAGGTTATTGATGTTAATTATATGTTACGCTGAATTTTATTATGAAATGTATGCTTTGTGGTTAATTTTAAATAATATGTAAATTATGTGAACTACTTGTTAAATATAATTGTTACCGAGTATTGATTTCGGCATTCTACGGAAGACGGCAAGGATAAGTGTTCGAGGAAAAAGCCCGTTTGAACCTTAGGAATAGATTAGGATACAAGTGACATGTCACTAGGATGGTTGAGCATCCGAACTCGTTGAGTTGAGTCCGAGTTCACTTATGGATGCGAATGTCTGAACTCGTTGAGTTGAGTCCGAGTTCGTGAGATGTAACTAGGCATCCGAACTCGTTGAGTTGAGTCCGAGTTCACTTATGGATACGAACGACCGAGCTCGTTGAGTTGAGTCCGAGTTCGCTTATGGGCGGGTTACATGATTGCTTGATTGCATATATGGCACTTATGTGCAAGTTATCCATGTATCCGAATTATATTCCGATGTGTTCAACGGGTAAAGTTCTACTCAAATGGAGGAATATTCGAGATGTAAAGAGACGTATTGGTAAGTGATGTGAAATGGATATTTTGGACAGGTATGTATTTAACCCTCGGGTTGAGTATTGATACAACCACGATAAGGTAATAAGATGATGAAAAATGATTAAAAATGTGATATGTGTTTTAGTGATACATGCTAATGTTGATTTGTATGACTGTTTGTTATGTTGCTTATTTTTTGCATATGAGCTTACTAAGCATTTATGCTTACTCCCTCCTTCTTACTCATTGTAGTTTTGGACAAGCCAGCTCAGGAGTCGGGATAGGTCGAAGGCTCAGTCACACTATCCGGAAGACTTTTGGTAATGGCTTGTAAATTTAAGTATGGCATGTATAGCAATATACCTTTTTTGTGTAAATGATCTTATGGTATGGTGATGGAATGGTTGAGGAAATGCTTGATAATGATAAATTATGAAAATATTTAGTTTAGATTATATTTGATGTTAAGGAAAATTATTAAGATACTTAGTGCATAAAAACTCATAAAAGGGATGAAATTTGCCATAAACAGAATACTGCAGCAACACTGATGCAAGTTTAAAAATTTAATAAAAATCATAGAAATTGGACTTGGTGATGGACTACATATCAAATTGAAGCTTATCATGTCTAGTTTCACATGAAACAAATGAAACAGGTAAAGGAATTATATGTTACAAGATATTTGAATTTTAGTGAAACAGGGTCATAGCAGTTTCTGAATCCCCTGTTCCAACTTTAGAAATTCACCATAAATTTTAAAGAGAGAATTAGGTAGTTTATTTTATATTCTCAGAATCCTTATTGAGTCTAGTTTCAGGAGAAATAAATCTCATAGTCATATGGATTTTTTACAGAGAGAAATGTGGTTCGTAGTAAACAGAGGTCAGACCAGTCAAGTCCTGAAATAGGGGTAACTTTAACTAATAAACTGTACTAATTGGCCCAACCAAAAATTCTAGAAAAAATTAGTAGATAGGTATATGAGTCTAGATTTAGGGAAAATTTACGGATCTTGATTTCGAGTTTCGTAACTCGAGATATGATTTTTCTTGTGACTGTGATGCAAGTAGCTTAAAAGCTGTGAATGTAGAAATAAATAATCCAAAGTTCTAAATATGTTAAATTAAGCTTAGTAACACCTCATACTCGACTCCGGCGATGGTCTCGGGCGTGGGGGCGTTACATTTAGTGGTATCAGAGTAGGTTTAGTCGGTTCTCGGACTACGTGTTGTATGTACGGATTTTGCTATACATGCCATATGTATGAATTGTGATAGTGTGACGACTTCTGACCTTTTTAAATGAATTTTTTTTATATAGTAAATGGATCCCGATCCAACTGTGGCAGATGAAGTAGAGAGTAATGCGCCAGCTCCGGCTGGAGGAGCAGTGCCGATTGAAAACCCACCCCCTACTGTTGGTCAGGGAGGAGGAGAAAGGGATCGGGAAGCCTTTCTCCAAATGATGAGTGCATGGTACACTGAGTTCGTTCGTACGAACCCAAATGTATGACCTCCCCCACCTCCCCCAATTCCTCAACCTGTACCCCCGATGCCTCAAGGTATGGATATGATAAAATTTCACAGAACCCCCGTTGACAGAATTCGTAAACAATGGGCTGAAGAATTTGGAGCAAATATTGATGATGATGCAGAGAAAGCAGAGTTCTGGCTTGAAAATTCTATCCGGGTATTTGATGAATTATCTTGTACACCTGAAGAATGTTTGAAATGTGCTACATCTTTGTTGAGAGATTCAGCCTATAATTGGTGTAAGACTTTGATTTCGGTGGTACCGAAAGAGAGGGTAACCTGGGAATTCTTTCAAGAAGAGTTTCGGAAGAAATATATTAGTGAAAGGTTTATTGATCAGAAATGTAAAGAGTTTCTTGAGCTGAAGCAAGGTAATATGACAGTCTCAGAGTATGAAAGAGAGTTTATTCGATTGAGTAAGTATGCTAGGGAATATGTTCCTACAGAAGCCAAGATGTGCCGACGATTTGAAGACGGGCTCAACGAAGACATTAAAGTATTTGTCGGGATCCTTGAACTAAAAGAAATGGTAGTACTGGTTGATCGAGCTTGCAAGGCTGAAGAACTACTTAAAGAAAAGAAAAAGGTAGAGGCTGAGACTAGAAATTGGAAGAAAAGACCGATGAGTAGTTCATTTTCACAGAAACCTAGAAAGTCAAGGAATATGAATCCTCGTTCCCAAGCTTCAGCTGGACAATCATATGGGAATTATAAGAAGCAAAATGTGGGTCCTAAATCTCAGAATACTTCTGCAGCCAATGTAGGGAACTCGAGATTTGTTAAACCCGAGTGCCAGCGGTGTGGTAGAAATCATTTTGGTCCGTGCAGAGCAAATGAATGTTTTCGATGTGGTTCTCCGGATCATTTTATTAGAGACTGCCCAGAGAGAGCTGAGAAAGAAAAATTTCAGACTGTAAAAGCTAGTGGTGCAGACTCGAGGGGAAGGTATCCGAGAAAAGCTGGAAGTGAAACAAGCAGTAAGAATGTAGCCAGGGATGCACCGGTTAGACCTGAAGGAAGGGCTCCGGCTAGAACTTATGCTATTAAAGCGCGTGAAGATGCTTCCTCACCTGATGTGATTACCGGTACATTTTCTCTCTATAATGTTAATGTTATTGCTTTGATTGATCCCGGTTCTACTCATTCATATGTGTGCATGAAATTGGTGTCTAGTATGAATATACCTGTTGAGAACACAGAATTTATGATTAGAGTGTCGAATCCGTTAGGCAAATGTGTGACTGTTGATAAAGTATGTAAGAAATGTCCTTTAATGATTCGGGATCATTACTTTCCGGCCGACTTGATGTTGTTGCCGTTTGATGAGTTTGATGTTATTTTGGGTATGGATTGGTTGACATTGCATGATGCTAAAATAAATTGCAAAGAAAAGGTTATAGAATTAAAGTGTGAAAATGGTGAAACTCTGCGGGTTGAATCAGATAAATCAGAGGCATTGCCTAGTGTGATTTCTTCAATGTCGGCTCAAAGATATCTTAGAAAGGGTTATGAAGCTTATTTGGCGTATGTAATTAATACAAAAGAAGTTGAAAAGAAAGTTGAATCAGTGCCGGTTGTGTGTGAATTTGCGGACGTATTTCCAGAAGAATTGCCGGGTTTGCCTCCAGTCAGGGAAGTAGAATTTGGCATTGATTTGATACCGGGAACAGCTCCGATTTCGATTGCTCCGTATAGAATGGCACCAGCAGAGTTGAAGGAATTAACGTCGCAGTTGCAAGAGTTGACTGATAAAGGTTTTGTGAGACCGAGTTTTTCACCTTGGGGTGCTCCCATGTTATTTGTGAAAAAGAAGGATGGTTCTATGAGGTTGTGTGTTGATTATCGGCAGTTAAACAAGGTGACAATCAAAAACAAGTATCCGTTGCCAAGAATTGATGATTTGTTTGATCAGCTAAAAGGAGCGACATGGTTTTCAAAGATTGACTTGAGATCTGGGTATTACCAACTGCGGGTAAAGGAGTTGGATGTGCCTAAAACTGCTTTTAGAACAAGGTACGGTCATTATGAATTTTTAGTTATGCCATTCGGGTTGACAAATGCTCCTGCTGTGTTTATGGATTTAATGAATCGCATATTTTGGCCATACTTGGACAGATTTGTTGTGGTGTTTATAGATGATATTTTAATTTATTCAAAAGATGAGACAGAGCATGCTGAGCATTTGAGGATAGTTTTGCAAACTTTGAGAGATAAACAGCTGTATGCTAAGTTTAGTAAAAGTGAATTTTGGCTCTGGGAAGTTGGATTTTTGGGTCATATTGTTTCAGGTGATGGGATACGGGTTGATCCTAGTAAAATTTCAGCCATTGTTGATTGGAAACCACCGAAAAATGTAACTGAAGTTAGAAGTTTCTTGGGGCTAGCTGGGTATTATCGGCGGTTTGTAAATGGATTTTCTATAATTGCTGCTCCTATGACTAGAGTACTTCGAAAAGATGTTAAATTTGAATGGACGGAAGAATGTCAATAGAGTTTTGAAGAATTGAAAAAGTTATTAACTGAAGCACCAGTGTTGGTACAACCCGAATTAGGTAAAGAATTTGTGGTGTATAGTGATGCTTCTCTAAATGGTTTGGGGTGTGTACTCATGCAAGAAGGAAAAGTGGTGGCTTATGCTTCGAGGCAGTTAAAACCTCATGAGAGGAATTATCCTACTCACGATTTGGAATTGGCTGCAGTGGTGTTTGCTTTGAAGATTTGGCGACATTATTTGTATGGTGAAAAGTGCCGAGTATATACCGATCACAAAAGTCTTAAATACTTGATGTCACAAAAAGACTTGAATTTGAGACAGCGAAAATGGTTGGAGTTATTGAAAGATTATGAGCTTGTTATTGATTATCATCCGGGAAAAGCGAATGTGGTTGCCGATGCTTTAAGTAGAAAGTTGTTGTTTGCTTTGAGAGTTATGAACACTTAGTTGAAAATGTCAGATGACGGTTCGATTCTAGCAGAGTTAAGAGCAAGACTGATGTTTTTACAAGAGATTTCTGAAACTCTTAAAAATGATCAAGATTTGCTAGCCAAAAGAAAACAGTGTGAAGTTGATACGGGATCAGATTTCAGAATTGGTTCTGATGGGTGCTTAATGTTTAAAGATCGGATTTGTGTACCAAAGAATGAGGAATTGATTGAAAAGATCCTACAGGAAGCACATAGTTGTTATTTCTCGATTCATCCGGGTAGTACGAAAATGTATAATGACTTGAAGAAAATGTATTGGTGGAATGGAATGAAAAGAGATATATCAGAGTTTGTGTCCAAATGCTTAATTTGTCAACAGGTGAAAGCTGAACACCAAGTACCTTCAGGATTACTCCAGCCTATTATGGTTCCTGAATGGAAATGGGATCGGATTACTATGGATTTTGTTTCAGGATTGCCATTGACTCCGGGAAAGAAAGATGCCATCTGGGTAATAGTTGACAGATTAACTAAGTCGGCTCATTTTATCCCAGTATGTACGGATTATTCTCTTAACAAGTTGGCTGAACTGTATATTAGAGAAATTGTTAGATTACACGGAATACCATTATTGATTATTTCAGATAGAGATCCAAGGTTTACCTCGCGGTTTTGGCAAAAGTTGCAAGACGCGTTAGGTACGAAGTTAAATTTCAGTACTGCTTTTCATCCACAAACTGATGGACAATCAGAAAGAATAATTCAGATTCTTGAAGATATGCTTAGATGTTGTGTATTGGAATTTCAAGGAAGTTGGGAAAGATACTTACCGTTGGTGGAATTTGCTTACAATAATAGTTATCAGACGAGCTTGAAAATGGCACCTTATGAAGCATTATATGGTCGTAAGTGTCGAACGCCATTGTATTGGACTGAACTCAAGGAAAATCAGATTTATGGAGTTGATCTAATAAAAGAAACTGAAGAAAAAGTGAAGATAATTCGAGATTGTTTGAAAGCTGCTTCAGATAGACAGAAATCTTATGCAGACCTAAAGCGAAAGGACATTGAATTTCATGTTGGTGATAAAGTATTTTTAAAGGTGACTCTGTGGAAGAAAGTCCTTAGATTTGGACGGAAGGGCAAATTAAGTCCGCGTTTTGTTGGGCTGTATGAAGTAATTGAAAAAGTTGGACCGGTAGCATATCGGCTAGCATTACCACCTGAATTAGAGAAGATTCATGATGTGATCCACGTATCTATGTTACGTCGGTATCGTTCGGATCCTTCACATGTAGTTTCACCGACAGAAATTGAACTACAACCAGATATGACCTACGAAGAAGAACCGATTAAGATTTTAGCTCGAGAGGTCAAACAACTAAGGAATAAAAATGTTGCACTTGTGAAGGTGTTGTGGCAAAGGCATGGAGTAGAAGAAGCTACATGGGAATCCGAAGAAACTATGAGAAATCAATACCCACATCTGTTTACTGGTAAGATTTTTGAGGACGAAAATCCTTAAAGGGGGGGAGAGTTGTAATATCCCGAATTAGGGCCTAATCGGAATAGTGGTTTCGTGACCATAAATCCGAGATAGAAATAATTATTTTATAATTATTTTGAGGTTTATGATATGATTGCATGATTGTGTGAAAATTTCGTGATGAAATTCTATGCCTAAAGTGCTTAAATTGAAAGTAGGGACTAAATCGAATAAGTTGCAAAACTTGCATTCTAGAAGTTTTTAGTATGAAATTGTTTTGGAATATTAATGAGGAGGTCTTAAATAGAATTTGACCAATTTTAAGTTCATGGACAAAATTAGGACATGGAAGGAATTTTTGGAAAGTTTAGTAGTAAGGGCATTTTGGTCATTTAGTTATTAAAATGAATTAAAAACAAAATTAAAAGCCAATTTTTGTCCATCTTCTTCATTAGGCCGAAATTTCAAGGGTTCTCCATAGCTAGGGTTTGTTTCAAGCTTCCAAGCTCCATAGTAAGTGATTCCAAGCCCCGTTTTTAATGATTTTTACGTTTTTGAGATCCCGGTAACTCGATAAAGCTTATGTTAGTAATAATTTAACCTAGGGTTTATATTTGGAAAAATACCCATAGGTGAAATTTGTGTATTTTGATGTTTTATGATAGAATATGAAGTTTTAAATTATGTTAGACAACTTGTACTACTCAATTTTAAGCAAAAACGAGTAAAAGGGCTTAATCGGTAAAAATACCTAATAGTCACAAGTACATGTTAGAGTGAGAATTTGATGTTGCCATAGAAGAGAAAAGTGATCAGCATGTTGTAAAACATAAGAATAAGGAATAAAGTTTAATCCCGAGCCTAGGGGTAAAAATGTAAATATGCAAAAGTTTAGGGGTAAAATTGTAATTTTGCCAAAATTTGAGTTAAGGATTAATTTGATAATGTGAGTATTAAATAAGCTAAATGTGTTATTTTAGATCAAGAAAGACGTGGAATCGACCTCAATCGAGGAAAAGAAAAGATTGTGGACTAAATTGCAAAATCTTTGTATTTTGGTACTAAGGTAAGTTCATATGTAAATAATGTAGCATAATGGTTATTTTTAGGTTATTGATGTTAATTATATGTTATGCTGAATTTTATTATGAAATGTATGCTTTGTGGTTAATTTCAAATAATATGTAAATTATGTGAACTACTTGTTAAATATAATTGTTACCGAGTATTGATTTCGGCATTCTACGGAAGACGGCAAGGATAAGTGTTTGAGGAAAAAGCCCGTTTGAACCTTAGGAATAGATTAGGATACAAGTGACATGTCACTAGGATGGTTGAGCATCTGAACTCGTTGAGTTGAGTCCGAGTTCACTTATGGATGCGAATGTCCGAACTTGTTGAGTTGAGTCCGAGTTCGTGAGATGTAACTAGGCATCCGAACTCGTTGAGTTGAGTCCGAGTTCACTTATGGATGCGAACGCCCGAGTTCATTGAGTTGAGTCCGAGTTCGCTTATGGGCGGGTTACATGATTGCTTGATTGCATATATGGCACTTATGTGCAAGTTATCCATGTATCCGAATTATATTCCGATGTGTTCAACGGGTAAAGTTCTACTCAAATGGAGGAATATTCGAGATGTAAAGAGACGTATTGGTAAGTGATGTGAAATGGATATTTTGGACAGGTATGTATTTAACCCTCGGGTTGAGTATTGATACAACCACGATAAGGTAATAAGATGATGAAAAATGATTAAAAATGTGATATGTGTTTTAGTGGTACATGCTAATGTTGATTTGTATGACTGTTTGTTATGTTACTTATTATTTGCATATGAACTTACTAAGAATTTATGCTTACTCCCTCCTTCTTACTCATTGTAGTTTTGGACAAGCCAGCTCAGGAGTCGGGATAGGTCGAAGGCTCAGTCACACTATCCGGAAGACTTTTGGTAATGGCTTGTAAATTTAAGTATGGCATGTATAGCAATATACCTTTTTTGTGTAAATGATCTTATGGTATGGTGATGGAATGGTTGAGGAAATGCTTGATAATGATAAATTATGAAAATATTTAGTTTAGATTATATTTGATGTTAAGGAAAATTATTAAGATACTTAGTGCATAAAAACTCATAAAAGGGATGAAATTTGCCATAAACAGAATACTGCAGCAACACTGATGCAAGTTTAAAAATTTACTAAAAATCATAGAAATTGGACTTGGTGATGGACTACATATCAAATTGAATCTTATTATGTCTAGTTTCACATGAAACAAATGAAACAGGTAAAGGAATTATATGTTACAAGATATTTGAATTTTAGTGAAACAGGGTCATAGCAGTTTCTGAATCCCCTGTTCCAACTTTAGAAATTCACCATAAATTGTAAAGAGATAATTAGGTAGTTTATTTTATATTCTCAGAATCCTTATTGAGTATAGTTTGAGGAGAAATAAATCTCATAGTCATATGGATTTTTTACAGAGAGAAATGTGGTTCGTAGTAAACAGAGGTCAGACCAGTCAAGTCCTGAAACAGGGGTAACTTTAACTAATAAACTGTACTAATTGGCCCAACCAAAAATTCTAGAAAAAAATTAGTAGATAGGTATATGAGTCTAGATTAAGGTAAAATTTACGGATCTTGATTTCGAGTTTCGTAACTCGAGATATGATTTTTCTTGTGACTGTGATGCAAGTAGCTTAAAAGCTGTGAATGTAGAATTAAATAATCCAAAGTTCTAAATATGTTAAATTAAGCTTAGTAACACCTCATACTCGACTCCGGCGACGGTCTTGGGCGTGGGGACGTTACACATATCATGGCATTCGTCAAAGCAAACATTAGCTGCTGCCTCTTCAAATCATGTTGAAATAATTGGAATGCATGAGGCAAGCCAAGAGTGTGTTTGGCTAAGGTTATTAACCCAACATATCCAGAAGATATGTAATTTGCCTTTATAGGAAAATATGCCAACTATCTTATACAAAGATAATGCAGCATGTACAGCTCAATTAAAGGGTGGTTATATCAAAGGTGACAGAACGAAACATATTTCACCAAAATTATTCTTCACTCATGATCTTGAGAAGAAAGGTGACATAGAAGTTCAACAAATTCGTTCTAGTGATAATTTAGCAGATCTTTTTACCAAGGCATTGCCAACTTCAACATTTGAAATACTACGAAACAAGATTGGAATGTGTCGACTCAAAGATATAATGTGATGTCGCCATTAAGGGGAGTCAAAAACACGTTGTACTCTTTTCCTTTAACCAAGGTTTTGTCCCATTGGGTTTTCCTGGTAAAGGTTTTTAACGAGGCAACTTGTAATAGGAAATTGTGTACTCTTTTTCCTTCATTAGGTTTTCATCCCATAGGGTTTTTCCTAAAAAAGGGTTTTAATGGGGCACAGTTTTCTCTAATGGACATCCAAGGGAGAGTGTTATAAATATTGCTTTATTATGGATGTCCACAACTCTCAAAGTTGTAACCTCCATTGTAGTAACCCCCAATGGATTATGAAGGTTTTATGTAGTAATTAAACCTCTATTTATTCTTTGTAACTTAAGGGATTGTATTATGTTAGAAGGTCTATAAATAGAGGTAGTACAAGGCTTGTAGTGATGCACAATAAATGAAATAAAAAGTTCTCTTGTTTTTCTTCTATTGTATTACTTCTTTGTATTGATATTTTATCTTTAGTTTGTTCTTTCCTTTCATTATTTCATAACATTATTATTATTTTAGATTTGTGTTGAAAATTTAGATTTGTGTTAAAAGTTTATTTATTAGTATTAAGGTATTTTAATTATGAAAATTATTAGAATTGTGTTTGTTTAGATATTTGTAATATTATAGTTTTGTTTGAATTATTAGAATTGTATATGTTTGTTTTGTAGTGTATGTTTATTAAGATAGTTTTGGAAGTGCATGTTTATTTTAGTAGAATTATTAGAATTGTGTATTAAGATAGTTTTGGTAATGTATGTTTATTCTTTTTAATGATAATTTTGTATAGTTTTAAATATAACATTGATCATTATAATTTTGTTTATTAGATCTATGTTGAAAGCACTATTAAGATAAGTTTGACTAGTGCATGTTTTTTTTTTATATTGTAATAATAATTTGTATATTTTAAGATATAACATTGAACATTATATGTTTGTTTGAATAATTAGATTTGTGTTGAAAATAATATCAATATACTTTTTATATATAAAAAAGGTTAATTACTAAAACGAGCTTCAAAAAAAATAATTGTCATTATTTTTATATTGTTTATTTGTTAAGTCAATTATTAAAATTTTAATTGTTTGTGCAGATATCGAAATGAGTTTGTAACAACCCGATTTTGGGCCTAGTCGAAACAGTAGTTTTGGAACCACTAACCCAAGGTGGAAAAAATTATTTTTAATATTATTTTATGTGTTGTAGCATGATTATATGAAAGTTTGAAAATTTTGATGAAATAATTTTAGCAACTGCATACTCAATTGCGAAAAAGGACTAAATCGCATAAAGGGAAAAAAATTTTCTAAAAAATGTTGTTAAATAGCTAAAGAATCATAATTAGGGGTTTTTAAAGGGCAAATAGTCCCATTGCAATAGGGTGGCTGGCCATAGAGACAAGAGGAGTCAAAAAGTCAAAAATTTAGTAGGGTTGGTATTTGATGACATTGGTTATTTGAATAAAAAAAATAAAAATCAAAAGGGCTCATCTTTCTTCTCCACTTTTCCACTGAAAATTGAAGTGAAAAACCCCCATGGGAGCTTGAAAATTTTCAGCACAATAAACCCTTACATGTAAGTCATTTTGATGGTTATTTTTGTTGATTTTTGTACTTTTGGGACTCTTGTAGCTTAATTTAGTTAATGAAGGGACTATTTTGCAAAATGGTTGAAAGTATAGAGTTTTTCCATGAGAGTGTTCATGTTGTTTTTTGAATTTTTATGGAAGAAAATGAATCATGACTGTTAAACAAACAACTTTTGTGAAGTAGTTTTCATGAAAACCCTAACTAAGGACCATTTTTCATAAGTTATAAATTATGGGGTAAATGTGTGAAATAATGGGAATTGTGGGATGCTTCTAGTATAAAAAGAATTTGGCTAGGCTTGGTTAGTGAGAAAATTCGATAAAAATCGATTTACGAGCCTAGGGGTAAAATAGTAATTTTGTAAAAGTCTAGGGGAAAAATAGTCATTTTGCCAAAATATGAATTATGAAATGTTTTAATTAATATGATGATTAAATTAGTGAATTTTTATCATTTTATATCAAGAAATATGAAATTCAAACCTAAACTGGGTAAGTTTAGTAAACTAGGAAATTTTTAGTAAACTAAATCCAACTAGTTGCCCACTTTTTGTATACCGAGGTAAGTTGTACGTAAGTAAGGTAACTTTATCATTATTATGTGTTGAATGATTTATTTTGCATAATATGGTTGAATATGATTATGAATAAGGCATGATGAAATTAATGCGGTAAATTCCCGGTTGAACCTAGGAATAGATTGGATATCCATGTCATGACATTTGGGTGATATGTGTGCCAGTGTAAGACCATGTCTGGGGCATGGCACCGGCCACGATATGAGAGCCAGTGTAAGACCATGTTTGGGACATGGCATCAGTGATCTTGTGAGAGCCAGTGTAAGACTATGTCTGGGACATGGCATCGGCATTGATATGTGCACTAATGTAAGACCATGTTTGGAACATGGCATCGGCCACATTATGAGAGCCAGTGTAAGACCATGTCTGGGACATGGCATCGGTAATGAGATAAGAGCTAGTGTAAGATCATGTCTGGGACATGGCATCGACTTCGACATGTGAACCAGTGTAAGACCATGTTTGGAACATGGCATCGGCAATCCACCCTCTTGTGTAAAGCTTGTCAGATATCCTTTAGTATTCCAAATGGTTTCACGGGTTATTTTAAAAGCTTATGACAATGATATGGAATGATATAATCATGTTGTGAGTGGTACAGGTTCTTATTTGAAACTCATGAGATATGAGTCTAGTTATGTTGCCTTGATGGTAAGAATGACATGAGTAAGTTCTAACTATAAAAATGATCTTGGGACAATATTGAAATATTTGGTTTATACTTGCAATATATATAAGCATGTAGTGATATTTACCTATGTTCACTCAAGAATGTTGTGTGGATTTATAATATGCATGGTTATGTAGTTGCTTATTTATATGCAACTTACTAAGCTTTATGCTTACTCCCTCTCCTTTCCATTTTCTTATAGTGCCACCAAGCTAGTATCAAGGATTAAGGTACGTCGGAGGCATCGATCACACTATCACCTGAAGCTTTGGTATAACTAGTTTAACATTTGATTTTGACATGTATAGGGACTTGACTCTTTTGTTTAGTGTCTTGTTAGTTTAGCCACAAGGGTTGGCTCATATGATGGATGTGATATTCATTTTGTATAAGCCATTAATGTTGGGTAATATTGATTATTATTAAATGCATTTGATGCAAATTTCTCAGGGTTGTGGTTGATTTGGTTATATGTGTTATGCTTGGATTGGTTTTGGTTGATATTGTATAGGCTAGTGCAAGTAAGGGTGGCAAAAAGGCTTAGTAAATAGCCATATTTTTGTCCACACGGGCATGTGTCTAGGCTGTGTGTGACACACGGTCTACCCTACGGGCGTGTAGTCAGGCCGTGTATCCCTTGCACCTTAATTTTACAAGTCAGTATGCATGGTAGTAAACACACGGGCAGAGACACGACCATGTGTCTCATCCGTGTGGAGGACACGGCCTAACACAGGCATGTGACTTGGCCGTGAGCCCTTAATTGGTCGATGACGTCAGAAATAAAATGTCAAGGTTTTTGTACACGGGCTGAGACACAGGCGTGTCATGGACACGGGCCATGGACACGGGCATGTGCCAGGCCATGTGAAAACCCCTGTAGGTTTGAATCAAAAAATAAATTCGCACGGGCTAGGGACATAGGTGTCTTCCGATATGTTCAGGCCATGTGAGTCACACGGGCCTTCAACATGGCCATGTTAAGAAGATACACGGACGTGTAGCCCTTCCACATGGGCGTGTGCCCCAATTAGCTTGAAATTTTACAAAGATTTTCTAGAGTGCACCGATTAGTCCTGAATCAATTCCAAAGTGTGTTTGGGGCTTCGTAAGCCTATAGTAGGGACATTAAGGTATTATGAAAAGTTTTAATTTGTAGTGAAATTTCATATCTAGGAAATGTATGTTTGTATATGTTTAAGTCCGGTAACACCTCATATCCTATTCCGGCGTCGACCTCAGGTAAGGGGTGTTACAGAGTTCCTTAATTACAACAGACGATCACACAACAAGGATGATCTATTTGCTGGTAAAAGAATGCTATATTTTTTGTTCACGAGTATATACGTATAGTTACACATGATTTTTTATGTAATTGGAAGATCTTAACTAATGTTGTAATTTAATATGATTAGGATGCGTACCATGTGTTGAGGCCGCATGGCCATGGTCCAAGCTTCGGTCGGATGAATGGATTATGCCCTACTTAGATGTCGCAGGATTTAGATTAGCAACATTAATCCGTGTGTTTAAATTTAGGGCCGACTTAATATCAATATTGGTTGAGTGGTGGCGCCTAGAGACACACACCTTTCATTTATCGTGTGGGAAATGCACCATCACACTAGAGGATGTCGCACTGCAATAGGGGTCTCTATGGATGGTGATGCAGTAACTAGTTCAAGCCTAGTTGCAGAACTTGCGGTGCTCTGTTATGACTTGCTTGGTCGCTCTTTCGGTGATGGTAGAGCTAAATTTACGAATTTAAAATTTTGGTGGTTGAAGGCAAATTTCAAAACATTATTGAATGATACGATTGAGAGGGAGAAGATGTTCCTACTCGTGAATAGGTAAAAAAATTGAAACTTGGATCAAGATTTTTATTTATGAAAATATGTTCTTACGAGTTTGCTTTATTTTTTAGATGGTATACTTGTTCGAATATCAGAAAGTTGGAAACACTCATTGTCTACCGACAAATGATCAAGGCACACGCCGGGGAAGGGGTAATTTATAATCATAAAATAAAATTATATTAATGTCATGTACTTATTTTATTTATTTAATTATGTTATTATAAGTATTTTAATCATGCTACTGTAATCATGTTATTAATTGTGCAGTTCATGTGGATGTCATATAGCGCGTTAGACATTGCATCCGTCATTCCTCCATCGACGAAAGTCCACACACTCTTATGGTGCATTAATGCACCCATGTTTAATTTTTCAACAGTGGAATGGTACAACGAGGATTGGATGCTTCGTTAATTCGGGTGTTGTCAACATATTTTAAATGTTCCTATTCATTTGAGTGATGGCGTCCATGAAATTGACAAGAAGAGGAAAAATGCAAAGAATTAGGCATTAGAGCATCAACCATATATTGCATTGTGGAACACCCGGTTGGAGAAAAGGTCTTGTTTGGAATCATGTTTGCCTGATTTCACTCCCTCGGTGGACTACTAGCAGTGGTACATGCGGAATGGGCTACCCTACCTATATGGTGGCAACTTGATGGCAGTCCTTCCAAATATGCACTAACAAGGTCCCTAGGAAAGGTAACCTCATCATTTGCCTCCTCTTACCCCACCAGAGCCCGAACCTGCAATGCCATACACATAATCAACCAGTAGTTCCTATCATACAGAGTTGAGGGGTTACAATTTTGCCGCAGAGTACTCAGGTTATGCACTTCACTCGGAGATGAGCAGTTGCAGCTCTTTCTATTAGAAATTGAGTTCACCATTGATGTTTGATTTATTTAGCCCATTGCTACCCCAATACTTCACCCTTCCCGAGCAAACCTTTGTGACACATGATTTTTCGAGTTTACTTAGTACACCCCAAGGTTCGCTTATAGGTGATGGGAATGTCGGTTCGAGTGAGTTGGACATTAATTGTCAGGATCACTTCTAACGCAAACGAAGGCCATCACAACGATACACCCCATGGATAACTCCTTCAAACTATCAATATTGATGGTTTTAATTCAAATGTTTCATATTTTTATAATGTATTGTTTAAACTTTTTAATTTTATTTCATTATAACGTTTGACTCATTTTAATGAAATGTTTGATATATTTTTAAATATACGTGACAATCAAGTTCACGTTTGACTCATTTTAATGAAACGTTTGATATATTTTTAAATATACGTGACAATCAAGTTCATGCAAATATGTTACAAGTTAGTAAGCAAATTAAATCATGTGTTTCATGTACAATATTATCAATTCATGTTCAATGAAAATACAATCTAGTTCATGCAAATAAGTAACATATTTGAAGTTAATAATAAATTCATTTAATTCATTTCTTATACAAGAATATAAATTCAAGTTGAAGGAATATAAAATAATAAATTTGAACATAGGATACATAAATTCACATTCCAGTCGACTGTGATCACTGTCCCGAGTGGTAGTTTCGATGTGGGCAATTGCTTAGATTATGACCCATTGTTCTGTACACCCCATAACGTTTAGTGTCAACCTTATCCCTTAAATCCATGTCATTTCTTATCTGAGTGACATTCTGTAACAACCCATTTTCAGTGAAATCAGAACAGTGGCTTCCGGACCACAAATCTGAGTCAGAAAAAAATTTATTTTAATATTATTGTATGAATCGCATTATGATGAAATGGTGTATGAAAATTTCATTAAGAAAATTTTACCAATTTCATGTTTAATTGTGGAAAGGACCAAATTGCATAAAATGCAGAAGTCGAGTTCTAGTAGCTATAAGTATCAAATAGCTATGGAATTCAAAAATTGAGGTCCTTATATGGTAATTATACCATTAAGAAACGTTAGTAGATGTTTATGATGAATCATCCATGGAAAATTAGAAAAAGAAAAGGACTAAATTGAAAAGTAGGAAAAATAAAGGATGATATAATAATTAAATAGAAATAACATATTATAATTATCATCATATTATAATTATCATCTTCTTCCCCAAAATACATGGAAAACCTAATAAAAAAAGGAAATCAAACAAGCTTAATTGGGTAAGTAATCTTGTCTCATTTTTAGTAATTTTTATATTTTCGATATTGGAATAACTTAATTTACCTATTTTGGGGATTAATTTGTAAACATATCAAAGTATAGAAATTTTTCCATGGATGTAAATGCTGAAATTTTGAAATTTATGGTAGAAAATGAAAGGTTATTGATAGATAAACAACTTTTACAAAGAGAATGTTGATGAAATTGTTATTTAGGGACTAAATTGTAAAGATGTAAAACCCATGGAAAAATTTTGATTTTTTTTCAAATTCATAGGTTCTTATTGTAACTTGTAAAATTTGGTTAGGCTTGAAATCAGGATTAAATTTCACGAATTTCATTTTTCGAGCTTAGGGACGAAATTGTCATTTATGAAAAGTATAGGGGCAAAATGGTAATTTTGCCTATGATGTGAATTGAATTCAATTGAGTATAAAGTGAACTAAATTAATGTTAATTTCATTTATGTAGATATGGAAATATCAAATAAAGAGTTAGATCGAGGAAAAGAAAAGGCGTTGGATTAGTAGATTTTCATACGCGAACAAGTATCGAGGTAAGTTCGCGTAACTTAATTATGTATATTAATATGTTTGAATCGCATGTTGTACTTGTGTGAATTGCATAAATATTTAATGTATGAAATTAATTATATACTCGATATTTTTTTTATAAATGATAAGTCTCGTTTGAATAATGAAATGCGATGGATACAGTATTTTCCCGTATTGATTATAGTCCTGCATATGTTGCGGACATTATAGGTCGGACGAGCATTCTATTAAAAGCCTTCTTGATCATTCCTGTTATATGGTTCCTGCGAGCATTCTGATCGTTAGTGATTCTGCATGTGTTGCGAACTACTGCAGCTCTTTGTGAGCATCCTGTTATATGATCAGTTGTGATTTTGCATATATTGCGGACACAAATGCAGCTCTTTATAAGCGTCCTATTATAGCTCGCTTGGACTTCCTGTTAAATAGCTATCCAGAGCTCCTTGATAATAACTCTTCGGAGTTACCTGTTAAGCTCAATGAGCTTCCTGATTAAAACTCTTATGAGTTTCCTATTTAGCCTGTATAAACTTCCTGATACATGGCTCACATGAGCATCCTGTTACATGGCTCGAGAGAGTGCTTCCTGATTATGTGCCCTAATTGGATACCTCTGAATATGAATTGACAGATTTACAATTTTGTACACTTTGAGTGTACTACTGATGTATCCATCGATATTTCAAATAAATTCAACGAGTAAGGTTTTAACATGTCTACACTGAACTTGAGATAACTTGTTATGGAAATGTATGAGTTATGTGAAAATACGCTATGAGAGGATTATGTATATGAAAGTTATTACTTGATGAGCTCATTATCATTATTATTTGAAAAGTATTTAGAAAATTTATGACTAACTTATTTGATTGAGTGTATGTGATTAGGCAAATGGCTAATTTTGTTGGGATGCATGTTACTGATATGCTTATTTTAAATGAACATGACTGGTAAGTGAAATTCCTGTTATACGAGCTTACTAACCATCAAATGCTTACTAGGTTTTCTTTCCTCTGTTTTATAGTACTCAGAAGCTCGTAAATGTTAGAGATCAGCTGGAACATCATCACATTATCCTCCAGCTCCTTTTGGTATAAATAGGAATCTTACCTTAGTGTAATGGCATGCATAGGCTAATGCTAATAAATGAGGGTATGTAAATGTTTTGGTTGTAACTAGCCATTAGAATGGCTAGTGATAGTAAATTTAATGCATACTTATGCATAAAGATTATTATATTTAGTATATGAATGTTTTTGGTTTAATATATTAGATACAATTAAGTTTGGGTAAGTATATAATTTTAATGTAAAGATGATACTTGAAAGCATGAGTAAATGTGTCATGCATAAAACTTGATTATTAGATTGATTTATATGCCTTGAATTGGTTGGTGAATATATTAAAGTGTTGATGTAGGTGCAAGGTAAAAAAGGTGAGAAATAAGACTTGCAAAATGACCTTATTCTGTCCAAACGGGCAGACATACGGGTGTGTGTCTCAACCGTGTGTGACACACGGCCATGTGCATAGGCGTATGGTTTAACCGTGTGTAACATCCCGAATTAGGCCTAGTCAAAACAGTGGTTTTAGAACCACAAATTCGAGATAAAAATAATTATTTTATGATTCTTATGAGGTCTATGATATGAATGCATGCTTATGTGAAAGTTTCATGAAGAAAGTTTATGCATAACATGTCTAATTGAATTTTAAGGACCAAATTGAATAAGATGCAAAACTTGCATTCTAGAAGCTTTTAGCATGAAATTGCTTTAGATTATGAATTAGAAGGTCCTAATTAGCAATTTGACCAATTTCTAAAGGTTTGGACAAAAATGGACATGCATAAGAAAATTTTGAAGGAAAAGCATTAAGGGTATTTTGGTCATTTGATAAATAAAAGAATAAAAAAGGAAAACAAGTCAAAATTGGTGTCCATCTTCTTCTCTCATTGCTGAAAATTGCAAGACACCATAGCTAGCGTTTTGTTCAACATTTCAAGCTTGATTGTAAGTCAATCCTAGCCCCGTTTTTAATATTCTTTGCATTTTTGAAATGTTTGAAGCATGATCTATCCATTTCTAACAATATTTTGAGTTAGGGCTCATGTACGAAATTTGACCCATGTGTAACATGCATGTATTTTGTTGATTAATGGAGGAATATGAATGTTTGATGCATGATAAACATCTTTTACTAGGTGATTTTTAGTGAAAACACCTAATAAGGGGACTTGTTTGTAAAAGTGTAAAAGTGGGTAGTAATAATGTGAAATAAAGGAAAATATGGGCTGATATGAGCATAGTAAAGGTTTGGCTAGGCTTGGGTAACTACGAAAATGCATGCATTTAATTTTACGAGCCTAGGGACTAAATCATAAACAAGTGGAAAGATAGGGTAAAAAGGTAATTTTACCAAAGCATGAATTATTGATCAATTTGAGTAATGTGATTAATAAACAAGTTAAAATTGGCATTATAGATCAAGAAAAACGTGAACCGAGTCTTGATCGGGGGAAGAGTAAAGTATACGACGATTATGCTCGATTGCCATCATTTTTGTACCGAGGTAAGTACATGTATAAATAATGTGACAATGTGGTATGTCATGTTGTGTTGTGTTAACATTATGTGATGGTTATTTTATTGCTTACTATATATGCTATGTTTAATGGTACTATTGTAAGCATGAATGATATTATGGTCTCTATCCACGACGCCACGAGCAAGTACATTAGAGGTGTAATGTGCAAGTGAGAAAAACCCCGTTTGAACCTTAGGAATAGTCTAGGATACAAGTGACATGTCACTGGGAATTAAGAAGTTCGAACTCGTTGAGTTGTCTGGGTTTGTGATATATATGGCATCCGAGCTCGTTGAGTGGTCTGAGTTCATAATGGATGCGATACATGTGATTTGGTTCTGAGCAATGGTCTTGTGTGTCCTACTGGTGGGTAGGTAATCCTTGAGTGGTCGGATACCTGACAGCTTTTGTGAGCAGCCCATGTAGTTACACCTTGATCGATAGCTTATATGAGCAAGCCCGTGAATAGCTCTATTGCGAGCGTTGCATGATATGAGGTAGCTTTAGCTACGTATGTTTATGTGGCACTTATGTGCAAGTTTCTGTGTATCCAATAGTATTCTGAGTGTTCAACAATTATTATAATGGATGATGCGATGAAAGTCCCAAGACGGCATGGTAATGAAGGTAAAGTTATTTGATATGCTACGGGTATGTACAGGTACGTACGTTATACTCATGAGTGATGCCTTGTTAAGGGATGATATGTGACGAGAAAGTACATTCATATATATATATATGAATACTTGATAAATAAGCTAGAATGCTTGAATAATGAATAATCTTGGTGGTTATGTTTTTATATCTTGTATGATTATGGTTTACTAATATTGCATATTATTTGCATGTGGACTTACTAAGCTTAAATGCTTACACCCCTCTCTTTTCCATCCTCTGTAGTTCAGCCAAGCTAGCTCGAGAATCGGAAGTTGTCAGAGCATTCGATCACACTATCAAAAGAATATTGGATATAGTGAATTTGTTATTTTGAGTATGGCATGTATAGGGGACTTGGTTATTTTGTGATATGTGCCATGTTATTTTGGCCAAATTGTGAAAGCCTATGATGTTTATGATTCATTTTGTAATAGCCATGTGATATGGCTCATGATTGATTCTTGGGTTGTAATATCTAATTGTTCATGTGTGCATGTGTTGATGCCTTGATGATGTGCTATGTGGTTTGTGTGATGGATATATGATGAGATATTGTCTTGATGATGTGGAATATGACTGCTTGGTGAATATATGAAGATGTATGGATTAAATACTAGGAGATAAGGAATAGATTAATAACCTAAGATGACAATAGTTATAAATGTGCAACTTGAAATTTTAATAATTAAGTTGATATGCATGAAGTTTGTATAGAATGCTTCCAAATGGTGTGATTAAGGGAATGTGCAATAGGATGACATTATAAAGATGTGAAAGTGCTACGGTGTTGAATATTGAGTGTCTAAGTAAGTCATGTTGCATGCTATAAAATATGCTTAAGTGCATTAGTGATTAGGGGTGGCGATTGGCTTGGAAAATAGCCTTCAAATTGTCCACAAGGGTAGACACACGGGTATGTGTCTGTGCCGTGTGTGACACACGGTCTGTCCCACAGGCGTGTTGAATGGTTGTGTGTCCCCTTCACCCTAATTTTGTAAGTCTGTATGCTCAGTAGTAAACACACGGGCTAAGACACGGGCGTATGTCTTGTCCGTGTGAGAGACACGACCTACCCACATGGGCGTATACTCTAGCCGTGTGAAGTCTGCACCTTTTAATGAAAAATTCATTTAATTTTAATTGACCAAACAGTCTGGCCACATGGGCGTGTGATACAACCGTGTGACCCTAAATTGGTGCTGACGTCATAGTCAGAGAGTTACACGGCTAGAGGACACGGGCGTGTGGCTCTGTATTAGGGAAAATTTCCCAAACTTTTCTAAAAGTTCCCGATTTAGTCCTGATCCTTTTCAAATGGCTGTTTTGGGCCTCTAGGCCCATATTAGGGAAAAATTGTGTATATATGAATGAAATTGATTTGAAGAAAAAATTTCTAGCTCGGTTTGCATAAATGACTGTGTATGTTTTTGGTAATGCCTCGTACTCTATCCCGACGTCAGACACGAGTAAGGGGTGTTACACTGTGTGTCTCATGCATCTTAAAATTAGAGAAACAAAATGATCAAAATTGAGCACACGAGTAGAGACACGAGCGTGTGTCCTGGCTATGTAACCCCTACACCTAATTTTCGAAAATTAAATTGTCCACACGGTCTAGCACACGGGCATGTGGCTGGCCGTGTGACCCAAGTCAGAAAGTTACATAGGTAAGGACACGGGCTAGGACACGACTGTGTGCCTTACATCGAATGCCCACACGGCCTAAGACACGGGCATGTCACTTGACCGTGTGAGCCACACGGCCTACCTACATGAGTGTGTGTCCCCTGCTTTTAGGAAAATATTTTAAATTTTGCGAAAAATTTTCTGAGTTCTCGATTTAGTCTTGACTTGTTTCTAATGCATAAATTGGGCCTCGATGGTCCATTTAAGGGACAATATGATTGAATATGATTGGATTTGGATATGAATAGTAAATGACATGAATTAATTATATTTGTTTTGTGGAGTCAGGTAATGCTTCGTAACCCTATTCCAGCGACTGATATAAGTTAGGGGTGTTACACATGCAAGCAACCTCTAGGCTTCCTATGTAGCCCAAAGTCTAGTACCAACTACAAAGTTGGCGGAGGAACTTTTCACGTCGACACATCCCGCATTGTTGGGAACTAGTTTCCCTAAATACACAATGTGTGTTCTAGTAGGTGCACCTCATCGATATATTATTCGACATAGATGGAGGCGTTAGTGCTTGCTGCAATGACATGCACACACTAGTATCGAAGTGTCTGAAACTTCCTACAGTTGCATGGCCTATTTCGAAGATCAACTCCATATGACCTAGGCTGGATACCCAATCAATGACCGATGGTCTCTGTCACCTTAAAACTTTCCAAATGTTGAGAATATAATTCTACGTTCATTGTCCTCGCTCTCTGGTCTTTGTCCTTCATCGTATTCCTAATCTCCTCAACATATATGTATCCTGCAATCTAGTTTACTTGTTTAAGCTCCATTCTTGGCATTAATGTTGCCAACATATAAAACTTTGCTAAGAAAATAGATGAAATTGGAAGATGTCACGTACGCTTCAATACGACATTAAAAACCTCTACCATGTTGGTGGTCATATGACCATATCACGATCCATCATTGAAACATTAAATCCATTGCCAAGGCCATGCTCCCAAACCACTATCATAATGTAGTGGTCGCTTGAACTTGCATATCAACCTAAAGGTTAGTCAGCCTCTGTCTAACTGATGTTGTTCCAGTTCATACCCAGCGTATGTATTTCATTACAAAATGTTACATTTCATTTCACAAACTCTAAATATATTCAAAACAATGAAATCAAAACTTACCCATGTTCACAACTTGTTTGCATCAATCCACATTCTTGAATTCCTTGTGGAAGTTCACCGTAACGTGGCGGATGCAGTAGGCAAATCTCCATGAAACACTCGAACACCTAATCATGAAGATTAGCCTCTTCGATCTATCGAAAATAATGCAAATGTTGTCTTATGTGACAACATACCTCTGCAAGTTCATTAGGACAAATGGCCATAATTCCATGTTCTTTAATTCAAAAATGGCAAACGCTATCGATAATATGTTTCAGTTCCCGTCTCGTGCAACTGTAATGAAGAAGATCTATTTATATTTCTCATATAGCCAGATCTTATCTACATGCACAAGCGACTTACAGTGGGGAAATGGTCGAATGCATGGATTGAATGTCCAGAACATCCTGTGGAAAATTCTTTTCCCAGGATGTAGTCGTCCCGGTAGAAATAAGGCTACATCTCCTACTCAATGATAGTCCCTATAATGTACTCTTGCATTACGATTACCCACCCCTGAAGTTCAGTGTACAACGTAGTCCAATCTCTATAAAACTGATCTATGGCCATCTATTTCAATCGGTACTGGAACCATTCTTGCATTTTACCAATCAGTATCGATACATGAATGGTGTGCGTGTCTTTAAGGATGCAGTTACAGATAGCTTTTTTTATAGGTGCTAAAAATAACATGTTTTTAGTCTCATTCTTAATACGGTTTTGGATAATTATTCAATGTAAATGGTGAATTTTATACTCATAATCCTTTAAATTCATGTTTTTATACTTAGGAGAGAATTTCGAAGCAAAAGGAGCGAAACCGGAAAATCGGAGTGAGTTACAAGAGCTACATAGGTTGGACCATTCCACACGTCCTATACATACAACCATGTGGTAGGCCGTATCGATTTCGTGAATTACACTCCAAATAGTGAAAAATGAAATTTTTAAGGTTTTTTAAGCATTCTAAAACCTGTATATGACAAAAATAAGAAGATAGGAGGGAACCATTATAGAATACTGAATAAAACAACTCGAAAAATACCATTAAAGTCGATTTTAAAACAGATTTCCATAAAGATTGAAGATTTCCTTTTGGTTTCTTTGGAGATTATTATGACTTTTTTTTTGTTTCTTGTGGGTATATTGTCTTTGAGATGTTTTTATTTGTGATCATGAACTAATTTTCTAAATACCTAGGGGAGATGAACCTTATGATGAATTCTGTCTTTTGATTTTATTTTTTGCAATACAGACTTAGATCTTGTTCTAAATTATGTGTGCTTAATTTGTGGTTTAATATTTCTAGACTATTGATCCATGTTTGATGTGCTTAAATCAGAGGAGGAATACACCTTGTGTAAGATTAGATCTAGCATAATTGAGGTGGAGTTTCATGCAATCCTAGAAATAGGACGACATAAATCTACCAGATTAGAGTCAAATCTAATAGGGGAATCCATAGATCGAGTTAATACGATAATAAGGGTTTTAATTAGAAAGAAATTTCAATTAATCAACCTAGAGTTAGTTTCTCTTACTCTTAAAGAGAGATATTAGCATAATTTAGGGATTTCTACGTATCAAGATACTAAATGAATAAATTGTGTAATTTAGATGGATAATGATAGATGAAATCTAGGTGAATTATTTCCTGGGTATTGTTTCGCTTCTTGATTGTTTACCCGATTATTTTCTTGATTTGTTCTTTTTCGCGGTCATAGTTAATTAAATTATTAATCACTCCAATTATTCAGTTAAATAATAGAAAGACAATAATTACTTGTACTTTAGTTTTTGTGGGAACGATATCTTTGCTCACCATAGCTATACTATTAATCGATAAGTTCACTTGCCTTAGTCAGACTTTTAGTTAGTTTCGTGGACATCAAGTTTTTGGCGTCGTTTCCGAGGACTAAAATATTAAGAAATCTTTAATTCTATTAATTTAGCCATTTTATATTTTAATTTTAATATTTTTAATTTAATTGTTATATTATAATTTTTACATTTGTTTAATTCTGACAGATTCTTTTGGTTTATGACTAAAGGAAACTCGTAGGAACCATTAGTGTTTGATAATGAAATTGAAAAGACTGCTCGTAGAAATCGTAGAAAGGTTAGAAAAGTAAAGCAAGATCAACGGATTTTAATAGACGATCAAGAGGAAAATGATTTTACTGTGGAGATAGAAAGTAATCAAAATTAGGTTTTAATAGACGATCAAGAGGAAAAGGATTTACTGTGGAGAGGAAAAACAAGATCAGGTTTTGGGGTAACAATGCTTGATACGATTAGGGGTCGAAGTCTAGGTGGAGATCCCAGACGGCGGCCATGATGTGGTCACGAGTTTGAATATAACAGAGGGGTCAGGTGTGGTCGTTATGTGGTTAGGAATTCAAGCTTTTTGGATACTCACAAACGATGCCTTATATATACCATACATAAGATTGATGTCATAATCATATAAAAAGACTCTTGGGACATCTAGTGTAATCAACATAACTTTTTTCTCTATTTCCAAGTGGTCGGTATCTTTAATTTTCGTTCTTATTCGAAGGCTAACACTAAGCTAGACACAAGAGGGCTCTCAAGTGGAGATCAGATGTTCCGACATAGTAGAAGTCAAACTCGAGTTGACGCTACAGCAGTTGTACTTATTAATTGGTTGTTTAGTTACAACAAACGTTGTCGCCTCAAAAGGAACATCACATTTACTATATCGTAACAACCGTTCCCCACGTGAGAGTATTTTTGCGTTTACGACGGTACTGACCTTCGAATAAGAAGGAAGGTTAAAGGTACCAGTTGCCTAGAAATGGAGAAAAATACATCAATCATAAAAAAAATACATCAAATACATCAATCGTAAAAAAATATACACCAATCAATTTTTCGGGGAGAATGTGAACCGCAAGGTGGTGGACGACGATTGTGTAGAGGATTTCTATGGGGATCTGGAGGTGTAGGCCTATAGACTTCCTCATCAGCACCATCATCGCATCCACCCTCTCCTAGCAATGGCCCTTGGGCCTCATCTTCGGCTACACCAGCACCATTATTGTCTTCTATGGTTGACTGTTGTGTCGTCCTAGGCTCCCATCGTGTATCCTTTGCTTCTACAGCCAATGGTTGCGTCGATGATCCACCCTGAAAAAAGAGTGATGCATGTGGTGTTTGTGTCACTATCGGCGTGTAATAATAAGGTGACTCAAATCTTGAATACATCAGCATAGTCTCCGGTATCGACACTGGCATCGAATGTTGCATGGGCATCTGTATCGGTGTCATCATTGGTGACAATGCATGTGTCGACATCTGGGTTAGTATTGACGTCGACATGGAGGTGAAGAATGCGAGGGACGTCGATACCTTGAAATATGTACTTACAGGAACAGAAAAACTGTCCACGTACGCAGATGGTGCGTGGTAATTTCACAATTTCTCTAAACTTTTGGGTCAAGTTGTAAATCAGAAAAATATCTCTAGAAATTTTTTGAAATAATCTCTTTAGAGAATTTTCTCTCTATAACTTTTTTTTGAATTCAAGTGTGTGTAAAATAATGATCCGGTTGCACATATCGAGCCTAGTTTGACCAGTTTTTGGGTTTTTGTCTCGATTTTGGGATTCTAGGCCCAATTTATGATCTTAAGTCCAATTTTCAAGTTCAATTACCCATCTAACTTGAAAATTAATTTCCAAAAATATCATATTAATTTAATTAATTTGATTAATTTAATTTTACTTGATCAAAATTCATTTTTCCAAAAATCACTTAGATTTTTCAAATTAATTTTTCAAGAAAATTCTTTAATCAAATTCTCTAATTGAACAATTCTCACGATCACTTAATTTAATTCCACATCGAATAAATCGACTCAATTAAATTATTTCTAAAGTCGTAGAATTTTTTTTCTGATTCAAATGCAATTCGATCGAGCTTTTGTTAAGCTAGCGAAAGGACCAATCGGACATATACAATTAGGCTCTAGTAATTGTAATTATGTCTAGAATCATCATTCTGATGATTTGCAATTATTTAGTTATGGAGTCAATCTACAAGAAGTACCATGGTTGAAAACTCCTTATTGTATACTTTTTACGAAAGCAATTCATCCAACTGCTTTGCCCAATGACCTCATCATGTTTGTGTTACTCTCATATGAAATCCTTGATTCCTTTGAGCTAAATCTGTTCACTCAATACAATACTATTATATGTCATTGTCACCATTATGCCTTCTTAATGATTAATATGATCATTTTCAACAAATTACTATGACAAATTGCTCGTTCGAGAACAAGCAACTTTGGTCACGTTCCATATTTATCAATCCACAGAATGCCAATGAGATGATATAATTAAGTTTTTAATTGAGCTATGAATTCCACTGCTGCTATTAAAGCATGCCATACATAAGTCATGTACCCAACATACCGGCTATGGGCTCGATCATCTTTAGAGCATAAGCCTCTACTTATATCAAAGCACATGAGTTGCATACGCATGGTCAGTGACTAACTCATGATTTAGTTAAATTACACCATGAACGTCACAAGTGAATTAATTCACAAATAGATTCAGAATTAATTCATATTGGGTTTAGTCCAATGTATCATTCTACTAATGAATACATCTATATCTCTACTCGTGGAGTCAACGGCTCCAATACCAAGACTAGTCATCTCCCCAATTGGAATTGTAGATAACATAATAATCCTTCTCAATATTTAAATCAAATGCTCACTTTGATTCTTTCTCGCAATGTAAGCGTTCTTACAATGCCAATTATCTCTAGTTGGAACTTAGACAATCAATAAGCTAATATTTTCTTGTCACAATTTCTCTATGCATGCAAAATATAAAAGATAGAAATACAAAAAAAAAATAATGAAATCTAACATTAACTTTATTTATTTATTCATCTTCAAATAAATAGAAAATAGTTACATGTTTACTAAAATATGGACACATTTTCCAATAGTCTCCACCTACGCTACTGCTGTAGTAGTTATCGTTGCCTATTCAACCGAATTTGCCTACTCCTCGCCTCCGGTGATAGTAGATACGACTTATCAGTGACTCTGAACCATGTCATATAATTGATTTCTACCATCGTGTCTACTGAGAAAAATAGTTCACGAACGGGTAAGGATTCCATCCTATGATCCCAAGCTTGGATGTGCTACTTGTGTTTTTCTACCTAGTCCTTATCGGTCTTCCCTTACATGTCCACTTCATGCAGCTCCTTCATGTCTCGAGTGGCAGCAGAATCCATTGCCTCCACCTAAACTGCCGTAACACCCGGTCTGATTTATGCATTTCAACCATCACGTACACTACCAATTGCACTTTTGCATCCTCCATATCCTGGTTTGCAAACACTTCCGACAGGATGCAAGATATGATATTGGCTTAGGCGTTGGCGTACGACATTTATTCAGACTGGAAAAACGGAATTACAAATATCGTTATGTATGATTTTTTTACTAATCATTATGTAATTAATATAGGTTGAAAGAATAAGTAACTAACCTCAGCTTCGGAGTGTTGATCTAATAACAGCTTAAAATCTTCAAGCTCCTCTGGCAATTCCACATAACTCGACCCATGTTTCTATCTGTACAAGCGATATATTAGTTGAAACATATAATGATAAAAGCATTTACTATACAAACTATGTATTTATTAATAAATTTAAAATTTTTACCTCATCACCAATGAGAACATGTATTCTAACACCCCTAGCCCATATCCGTCGTCGGACTAGGGTTAAAGGCATTACCAGAAAAATCAGAATATTTCACAAATAATTCACAAACATCATTCACACATAATCATACATCATTACAGAGTCCCTTACATAGGTCAACTAGACCTTAAACATGTTTTAGAAAGGGGTCGGGACTAAACTGAGCTTTTACAAATTTTTTTCAAAACTTAAACATTTTTCAAAGTTGTACAGGTCACACACCTATCTGAACAGGCCGTGTACCTCACATGGCTTTACACACGCTCGTGTGTCTAGGCCCTGTCAAAACAAGGCATGCATACTGACTTGCTCATATGGCCATAAGACATGCTCATGTGCCAGGCCGAGTGAAAATTTGGGAGGCTACAGACTTGGGTCACATGGTCAGTGACACGCTCGTGTGTCTAGCCCGTGCTTGAAACTGACTTGGCCACACGGCCTAGCACACGCCCGTTTGTAGGACCGTGTGGTCTGCTCAGGCTCATTTTGAAATGGCCCTCGAGCAACACGGTTGAGACACACGCCGGTGTCCCTGCCCGTGTGGGAAAAAATAGGCCATTTACAAGGCCAAAATGCCACCCATTAAGGGTCCTCCCTACAAGAAATAATTAAACATCAATTGCATACTAAATGCTCAACTATTTCTCATCCAATACATACACCAATCATGCCATATCATTATCAACCAATCTCATGTTCATAACACATACCCATTTCATGTCATTCCATAAGCTAAAACATACCAAAACATATGGTTTATAACCTTGATACATTGCATTCATTCTTATACCAAAACCTTACCCAATTCTAAAATATGCACATACTAAAACTTACCAAATTGATCATTTCTTCTGGCCAATCAAATGCACATTTGCATCACATATCATATATCAACATCAAACCATAAGTTCAAACACAAACTAGCCATATCACATGGCATGATATATACATTACAAAACATATCCAAATACTTCTAGCCTATACATGCCATACTTTTATATTCACAATGTCACATGGTACCAAAATAAGGTTCGATAGTGTGGTGACGATCCTCGACAATCCCCGTGTAACAGCCCAAATTTTAGTGGTGTAGGAATAGTGATTTGAGATCACTAAATCTGACAAATGAGTAGAAAATATTACTAATTTAATGAAAATAAGTTAGATGTGAAGTTAGGAAAATGATTAAAATAATGAATAGTATTTTATAATAAATACTAAATAATTTGGAAGTGAAAATGAGGTATCGAGACCTCAAAATATTAAATCAAGCCATAAATATTTTTATAAATATTTATGGAGTGTTAGTAAGTTAGTATTAAAGTTTCGTCAAGAAATTTTAAGGTTTCGGTAGTCAATTGGGTAAAAAGGACTAAATTGAATAAGTTGTAAAAACTGTAAGAAATGATGAAATAGCATAAGTAATAAATAATAAGGATTTGAGGCATAAATATGCCTAAAATAAATGCATGAGGCGGCATAGAAGAAGAAAAATCTGAAATTAGGTGTTAACTAAGGGTAAATTGGTAATTTAGTTAAAATTTAATAGTTAAAAATTTGATTAAATTAGAATATTTCTAATTTTCTTCATTTTTCTTCATCCTCTCCAGCAAAAACACCATTGAAGGGTTCTTTTAAGCTGGTATCTCATGTTTTTATTACATGTAAGCTCAATTCTTGATTATTTCTTGTAATTTTTGTGTTTTTGAGACTTTTACAACTAGGTCCATTTGTTTAATTCATTAGTTTTTGATTTCATGGGTAATTTTGAAAGTTTCCATGAATAAGTGCTGAAAGTTTTTGATGATTTATCATGGAATTGAGGTTTTAATTTTATTATATGATGATTTTATGAAGAGATTTTTATAGAAATCAATTTTTAGGATCTAATTGTGGAAGTTGTGGAAATTAGGGTTTTGTGATGAAATTTTGAGTGTTAAAGGATTTGAAGTAGTTTATAATGTCTTGATAAAGTGTTAGTTGAGAAGAATTAGCTCAATTGATGAATAATTTGAGCAGGGCCTAAATTGTAAAAATTAAAAAGTTTGGGGTAATAGTGTAAGTTCAAAAATTAAAGGGCATAAATTGTGAAGTAAAATAGAATTGAAATAGATGCTAATGAAGGAATGATTTTATAATTATAGATCAAGAAAACGAATTGAATTGTGGAAATAAGAAATTGCAAGAATAGTCCCTGAATTTTTACGAGTTTTGGAAATTAGCCCAGGAAAGTTCATATGGCAAAGTTCAATGTTTTATTATGAAAATCTTATGATTGCTAAGGTATCTTATTGTAAATGAATACTATCAAATTGTATTAATTACTAAATAATGTTTAACTAAAGTACAAATTAGTTGGAACAATGGTTTTGAGTGCTTTCATTTTATGACCATGATGAATTGACGGAAAAGATGTGGTATGTGCTTCCGTATAAGACCATAGCTGGGCTATGGAATTGGTGCAATGTGATACGTGTTCCCGTATAAGACCATAGTTGGGCTATGGTGTCGGTGTGATGTGATAATGTGATTCCGTATAAGACCATGTCTGGGAGATGACAACGGTATTATATGTGATCTGTGTAATACCATGGCAGGGCTATGGCCTCGGTGTGTGATATGTGACTATGTGCAAGTCCATGGTTTTACCATGGCAATGTGATTGTGAAGCACTCAATTCCATTATTGTTCCCTAATTTGACAATGGAAATGAATGAGAAATGGGCCCAAAGGACTTAAATTTGTGAATAGCAACATGAAAATTATTCAAATTAGCTTATTAATGAATTTGTGATTTACAGGATGAATTAGTTAACTTAAAAGATATATGTTTGTGTACCATGTTCGATAAGATTTATATTTTATGCTTATGAGCTTACTAAGCTTTTATAAGCTTACTTCTGTATGTTATTTGTTTTGTAGATTGACTTATATACAAACGGAGGATCGGATCTACATTAAGGATCACACTATCCAGATTTAATTCGGTAGATTTTGTTAAAAAACTTTTTGATTTATATGGCATGTATAAGAGTTGATTTGATAATGTAATTTTAGGAATGATTAAGTATGCAAAGTAAGTTGAATGTGATGTTTTGTGTTTTAGAATGAAATATACATGTTTTGGCGTGAAATGATTGATTGGTTGGATTCTATTAGTGTGTAATTGTGTTTAAGTGTAAGAAATGGATGAAAGGGTGAGAAAAGTTGCCTAAAACGGCCTATTTTCATCCACATGGGTAGACGGCCGTGTGTGACACTCGGTAAGCCCACAGACGTGTGATATGACCGTGTGTCCCCTGCATCCTTAAATATGAATTGAGGATAGTACGCAGGCCAAGGACACGGCCATGTGTCAAAATCATGTGAAAATGGCTTAAAAATGGTGAAAATCAGTTTACCACACGGCCTAGCCACACGGGCGTGTGCCCAAGCCGTGTGCCCCTTTTATACTTAAGAAATTGCAAATCAGAATTCCATAGGGCTGGCCACACGGCCATGGGAACCCCACGGGCTGGCCACACGGCCATGTCCTAGGCTACATGGGCGTGTGCCTATATCTTCAAGAAAAAATTTCTAAAGTTGTCATTTTAGTCCCGAACCACTTCCAAAACTTGTAATGGGCCCTATAGGCCCATATTAGGGGCTTTATAGTGAAATTTGAAAAGAATTTATTTTAAATGCAAATTTATGACTCGATTTTGTATAAATGATAGTGTATAAGTCTGGTAATGCCTCGTAACCTTATTTCGGTGACGGATATGGGTTAGGGGTGTTACATTTAGTGGTATCATAGCTTCGGTTTAGCTGATTCTCAGAATATTTATGATGTGAAAAGTGTCTAGAATTACATGCTAGATAAACCTGTGATAGTGTGATGCGTATGATCCGATCTAATCCTTGTTTTTATTATAGATTATCTTCGATTTAAAAAGATGTCAGATAGACCAGAACAAATTGAGCAAGAAGAAGTTAATAGTAGAGTACAAACCTCTGAACAAGGAACAAGTAGTAAAGTTCCAATTTCATTGTAGCATATGCTTCTTGGCAATTGAAACCACATGAAAGGAACTACCCTACACATGATCTTGAGTTACCTGCTATTGTATTTGCTTTAAAAATTTGGAGACACTACCTATATAGGTAGAAATGTTATGTGTATACAGACCACAAAAGTTTGAAGTATTTAATGTCGCAGAAAGAGCTGAACTTGAGACAGAGACGATGGCTAGAGCTATTGAAAGATTACGATCTTGTTATTGACTACCATTTGGGAAAGGCAAATGCAGTGGTAGATGCACTTAGTCAGAAATCGTCATTATTTGCTCTTCGAGCTTTAAATGCTTATTTTTCTATTAATGAAGATGGTTCTGTGGTAGCAGAATTAAAGGCAAAACCAGTATTCTTTCCTCGAATTCAGGAGTTACAAGATGAAGACCCGAAGTTAGTGTTGAAATGACAGATGGTTCAAGACAACTTGAACTTAGAATACTCTATTGATGATAGTGGTATGTTATACTATCGTAACAGAATTTGTGTTCCGAATAATCCAGATTTGAAAAATGACATTTTATCAGAAGCTCATAGTAACATGTACTCGATTCATCCGGGAAGTACGAAGATGTATTGTCATTTGAAGAAAATGTATTGGTGGCCTGGTATGAAGCGAGAAATTTGTGAATTTGTAGCGAAATGCTTGATTTTTCAGCAGGTAAAAGCAGAACATAAAGTGCCTACGGGTTTGTTACAACCTACAATGATTCCAAAAAGGAAGTGGGAACATGTGACGATGGATTTTGTATCTAGGTTACCTGTGACTCCGAAGAAAAAAGATTCGATTTGGGTGATAGTGGACAGATTGGCTAAGTCAACGCATTTTATTCTGGTTAGAATAGATTTTCTGCTTGAAAAATTAGTGGAATTATGTGTCATAAATTGTGAGATTACATGGAGTGGCAACGTTAATTATTTCTGATCGAGATCCAAGGTTTACTTCGAGATTTTGGGATAAACTACAGGAAGCTTTAGGTACTAAGTTAAAATTTAGTACAGCTTTTCATCCACAGACCGACGGGCAATCAGAGTGAGTGATTCAGATTTTGGAAGATATGTTGAGGTGCTATATACTCGAGTTCAGTGGTAGCTGGGAAAGGTATTTACCTTTAGCTGATTTTGCTTATAATAATAGCTATCAAGCTAGTATCAAAATGGCACCGTTTGAAGCTCTGTATGGGAGAAAATGTAAAACCCTGTTGTATTGGTCAGAATTAAGTGAATCAAAATTGGTGGGAGTGGATTTAATTTGGGAAACTGAAGAGAAAGTTCAGATTATTCGAGAAAGTTTGAAAGCTACTTTCGATCATCAGAAGTCATATGTAGATTTGAAAAGAAGAGATATAGAGTTCAATGTGGATGATCGTGTGTTCTTGAAAGTTTCCCTGTGGAAAAAAGTTCTACGGTTTGGTGGAAAGGGAAAGCTTAGTCCACGATTTATCGGGCCGTATGAGGTCATTGAGAGGATTGGTCTAGTAGCTTATAGATTGGCCTTGCCTCCAGAACTTGAGAAAATCCATAATGCATTTCATGTATCTATGTTGAGACGGTATAGATCAGACCCTTCACATGTGATTCCTCACACTGTAATAGATCTACAATCAGATATGACTTATTTGGAGGAGCTAGTGAAAATTTTAGCTCGGGAAGTTAAAGAGCTACGGAATAAACAAGTACTGTTAGTAAAAGTATTATTGCATCGACATGGATTGGAGGAGGCAACCTGGGAAACGGAGGAATCAATGAGATCACAATATCCACATTTGTTTTCAGGTAGGAAATTTCAAGGACGAAATTTCCTAAGGGGGGAGAGTTGTAACGGCCCAAATTTCAGTGGTATCGGAAAAGTGATTTGAGATCACTAAATTCAACAAAGGAGTAGAAAATATTACTAATTTAATGAAAATAAGTTAGATGTGAAGTTTGGAAAATGATTGAAATAGTGAATAGTATTTTATAATAAATACTAAACAATTTGGAAGTGAAAACGAGGTATCGAGACCTCAAAATATTAAATCAAGCCATAAATATTTTTATAAATATTTATGGAGTGTTATTAAGTTAGTATTAAAGTTTCGTCAAGAAATTTTAAGGTTTCGGTAGTCAATTGGGTAAAAAGGACTACATTGAATAAGTTGTAAAAATGTAGGAAATGATGAAATAGCATAAGTAATAAATAAGAAGGATTTGAGGCATAAATATGCCTAAAATAAATGCATGAGGTGGCATAGAAGAAGAAAAATCTGAAATTAGGTGTTAACTAAGGGTAAATTGGTAATTTAGTTAAAATTTAATAGTTAAAAATTTGATTAAATTAGAATATTTCTAATTTTCTTCATTTTTCTTCATCCTTTCCAGAAAAAACACCATTGAAGGGTTCTTTTAAGCTGATATCTCATATTTTTATTACTTGTAAGCTCAATTCTTGATTATTTCTTGTAATTTTTGTGTTTTTGAGACTTTTACAACTAGGTCCATTTGTTTAATTCATTAGTTTTTGATTTCATGGGTATTTTTGAAAGTTTCCATGAATAAGTGTTGAAATTTTTTGATGATTTATCATGGAATTGAGGTTTTAATTTTATTATATAATGATTTTATGAAGAGATTTTTATAGAAATCAATTTTTAGGATCTAATTGTGGAGGTTGTGGAAATTAGGGTTTTGTGATGAAATTTTGAGTGTTAAAGGATTTGAAGTAGTTTATAATGTCTTGATAAAGTGTTATTTAAGAAGAATTAGCTCAATTGACGAATAATTTGAGTAGGGACTAAATTGTAAAAATTGAAAAGTTTGGGATAATAGTGTAATTTTGAAAATTAAAGGGCATAAATTGTGAAGTAGAATAGAATTGAAATAGATGCTAATGAAGGAATGATTTTATAATTATAGATCAAGAAAACGAATTGAATCGTGAAAAGGAGAAATAGTAAGAATAGTCCCTGAATTTCTACGACTTTTGCAAATTAGCCCAGGTAAGTTCATATGGCAAAGTTCAATCTTTTATTTTCTAAATCTTATGATTGCTAAGGTATCTTATTGTAGATAAATACTTTCAAATTGTATTAATTACTAAATAATGTTTAACTAAAAGTACAAATTAGTTGGAACAATGGTTTTGAGTGTTTTCATTTTATGACCATGATGAATTGAAGGAAAAGATGTGATATGTGTGCCCGTATAATACCATAGTTGGGCTATGGCATTGGTGCAATGTGATACGTGTTCCAGTATAAGACCATAGTTGGGCTATGGCGTCAGTGTGATGTGATAATGTGATTCCATATAAGACCATATCTGTTTATATGTGATCCGTGTAAGACCATGGCAGGGCTATGGCTTCGGTGTGTGATATGTGACTATGTGCAAGTCCATGGTTTTACCATGGCAATGTGATTGTGAAGCACTCAATCCCATTATTTTTCGCTAATTTGACAATGGAAATGAATGAGAAATGGGCCCAAATGAGTTAAATTTGTGAATCGCAACATGGAAATTATTCAAATGAGCTTATTAATGAATTTTTGATTTACAGGATGAATTAGTTAACTTAAAAGATTTATGTTTGTGTACCATGTTCGGTAAGATTTATATTTTATGCCTATGAGCTTCCTAAGCTTTTATAGCTTACTTGTGTATGTTATTTGTTTTGTAGATTGACTTATATACAAACGGAGGATCAGATCTACATCAAGGATCACACTATCTAGATTTAATCCGATAGATTTTGTTAAACAACTTTTTGATTTATATGACATGTATAGGGGTTGATTCGATAATGTAATTGTAGGAAGGGTTAAGTATGCAAAGTAAGTTGAATGTGATGTTTTGTGTTTTAGAATGAAATATACATGTTTTGGCTTGAAATGATTGGTTGGATTCTATTAGTGTGTAATTGTGTTTAAATGCAGGAAATGGATGAAAGGGTGAGAAAAGTGGCCTACAACGGCCTATTTTAATCCACATGGGCGTGTGTCTAGGCCGTGTGTGACACACGGTAAGCCCACGGGTGTGTAATATGACCGTGTGTCCCCTGCATCCTTAAATATGAAGTTAGCATAGTACACGGGCCAAAGACACGGCCGTGTGTCTTGGTCGTGTGAAGGACACGGGTTTCAAGCATTGTCGTGTGTCAAAATCGTGTGAAAATAGCTTAAAAATGGTGAAAAATCAGTTTACTAGATGGCCTAGCCACATGGGCGTGTGCCCCGGCCGTGTGTCCCTTTGATACTTAAAAATTGCAAGTCAGAATTCCATACGGGCTGGCCACACGGCCATGGGAACCCCACGGGGCGGCCACACGGGCATGTCCCAGGCCACACGGGCGTGTGCCTCTATCTTCAAGGAAAATTTTTTAAAGTTTCTAGTTTAGTCCTGAACCACTTCCAAAACTTGTAATAGGCCCCGTAGGCCCATATTAGGGACTTTATAGTGAAATTTGAAAAGAATTGATTTGAAATGCAAATTTATGACTCAGTTTTGTATAAATGATAGTGTATAAGTTTGGTAATGCCTCGTAACCCTATTTCGATGATGGATATGGGTTAGGGGTGTTACACCTCGAGCTTCCAGTAGCTTTGATATCTACAAAATAGTTGAAAAACACACAAAGTAAGCTTTCAAAAGCATAGTAAACCATATACAAATAAACTTAACATTCAAAACATGAAAGCATCATCAACTTACATATACTCCATGGCTAAATATTATCTCAAACCACATAGTTCATATACATTTAACATATTCCCAATTCATTTACACATATAACATATTTTCTCATACTTATAACATATATCATCACTTATACATATACTAACCTTTTATTCTCAAACATAGTATACATTTCAAACGTACCTGAATCGGATACACATCACATATAATCATTCATTTCTCATAATGCCCGTTGAACCGTTCGGAATCATAAGGATATGTAGATAGCTTGGAAAGCTTGTACAATGCCAACGTCCCAGACGTGGTCTTACATGTAATCAAATATCGATGCCACTGTCCTAGACAGGGTCTTACATGAAATCAAATATGATGCCAACGTCCTAGACGTGGTCTTACACTTAAATAATAAGTCAATGCCAACGTCCCAGAAGTGGTCTTACATGAAAACACATATCGGATCCTACGTAATGACATATGTATCCTAACTATTCCTACGGTTCGCACTGGGCTTTTCGGACATCGAAACTTTGTCGATACTCTCTCGGATATCTCATATTCAATGCATTAAGCTATTCATCATTATTCAATAGCATAAAAGCACAAATAAATCATTTCAAACACATTCATTTGTATACAGACTTACCTCGTATGGATTCGGACGAACAAAGTCGACTACTCGATGACTTTCGACTTTCCCCGATCTTATTCCGTTTTCTTTGGTTCTTGATCTATATAAATTCAAATTCAAACTCATATTCATTCAAATCAATCCAAAAACACATATTTAAGACATTTTTCATATTAGCCCTCACATTTTCAAAATTTGACATTTTAGTCCCTAATTCACAAAATCACAAAATACACAAAATTTTCATATAGCATGTTAGGCCGAATTCTCATAGTATTCATAAAAGTCCATACATTTTATTTATTTCACCTTTTAGTCCCTCAAAATATCATTTTCATGATTTAGCCCAAATTATTCAAATTCATCAAAAATTCAAAGACAAAACTTAGTACTCTAACGCATATCTTCCCTTTATTATCATCAAACTTCATAAAACTCATAATTTCATCAATGGCTCAACTCAAATTTATCAACAATTTCCAAAATTTAGACATGGGCTAGATAGAATACAGTGCAACAATTATAAAAACGTAAAAATCATCAAAAATGAATAGAAAATCACTTACCAATTAACCAAAGTGAGTGTTGAATGCTTAAAGGCTTAGAAACCTAATTTTATTTCTTCAATTTTGGCTAAATGGTGAATATGATAGCCAATTTAAGGTTTTTTTTTCTTTAATATATGATTAATATGCCAATTACCAAAATACCATTTAATAAACCATTATAAAATCACATATATTAGGGCCATTAATGTCCATTAACCATGTAAATGGCATATTAACCACATAAGGACCTCTCATTTACAAAGACATAACGAATAGGCATACTTAACGTATAACAAACAACTTTTACATTTTACGCGATTTGGTCCTTTTTACAAATTAAGCACACAAATGATCGAATTTTCACACGAAACTTTCACACATGTCAATTCACATATTTAAACACAAAAATAATATTTAAATATTTGTAACTCAGATTTGTGGTCCCGAAACCACTATTTTGACTAGGGTTTAAACCAGACTGTTACAATTCTCCCCTTTAGGGATTTTTGTCCCCGAAAATCTTACCATTGAACATATTTGGATATTGTTGTCTTATAGTATCTTTAGGCTCCCACATAGCCTCTTCAATATCGTGTCAATGCCACATCACTTTTACTAATGAAATTTTCTTATTTAGCAATTCTTTAACCTCATGAGTTAGGATACGGATCAGTTCTTCATCACAGGTCAAATCAGACTGAATCTCTATCTCAGATGGAGGAATTACATGCGAAGGATCGGATCTATATCGTCGAAGCATTGATGTGTGAAACATTGTGAATCTTTTCTAACTCATATGGCAACAAAAAATGATAAGCAACTAGCACGATATGCTCAATAATCTCATATGGCCCGATGATCCTCGGACTCAATTTGCCTTTTCTTCCAAATCAGAGTACTTTCTTCCACGGTGAGACTTTCAAAAGCACTTTATCACTGATTTCAAATTCAATGTCTTTTCATTTCAAATATGCGTATGATTTTTGACGATCGGAAGCTGCTTTTAGACTATCTCAGATCACTTTTACTTTCTGTTCAGTCTCTTTTATCAAGTCAACCCCGTGAATCTTATTCTCACTGAGTTCAGTCCAATACAAAGGTGTACGGCATTTGCGACCATATAAGGCTTCGTATGGTGCCATTTTCATGCTCGATTGAAAACTATTATTGTACGCGAATTCAATTAATGGAAAATACTGTTCCCACATACTTTCAAACTCAAGAATGCAACATCTTAACATATCCTCGAGAATCTGAATAATCCACTCGGATTGACCATCCGTTTGCAGGTGAAAAGCAGTACTGAAGTGCAATTTTGTGCCCAAAGCATCTTGCAATTTCTTCTAAAATCACGAAGTGAATCTCAAATCTCTATCTGACACAATAGGCAATGGCACACCATGCAACCTCACAATATTGGAAATGTATAACTCAGCTAATTTATCAAGCGAGTATTCAGATCGTATCGGAATAAAATGAGTTGATTTCATCAATCAGTCAGCCACAACCCTGATAGCATCTTTCTTTCTCGGAGTGTAACACCCCGAACCCGAAACCGACACCGGAGTCGAACACGAGGTGTTAACTGACTTTAACCCCTTACAAAATTTATTTTCCAGACACTGCCCAATCTGTGTACTAGTCGTTTTAAAAATCATATCTTGAGTTTCGTAACTTGAAAATCAGTTTCGTAATTTTTCCCAGAAACTAGACTCATGTGCCCATCTATGTATTTTTTCCTAGAATTTTTGGTTGGGCCAATTAGTACAGTTTATTATTCAAAGTCTCCCAAGTTGCAGGGGTCGACTACACTGACCTTTTCCCATTACGACTTGGATATCTCCCTGCACGGGGCTCCAATACTGATGCCGTTTGTTTCTATGAAAACTAGACTCAGAGAGGAATTTGTAAATATATGGTACGACCCCTAATTATATCTGGTTAATTTGTAATGAATTTCCAAAGTCGGAGCAGGGAATCCAGAAACCGTTCTGGCCCTGTCCCACAAAAATCTGATTATCTCTTAATATACTGCCCATATGATCTTTTCGTTACTTCCTCATGAAAACAGACTCATCGAGCTTCGATTACATAATTTATTCATCAATTAATTCCACTCCTACTATTTTTAGTGATTTTTCAATCTCATGAAACTGCTGCTGCCAGCATCTGTTACGAAAGTAACTAGGTCCGTTTCATGCCTACCCTTGATCCAACTCAATCGAACATTCGTGCCATTTTCGCATGGCTTAAAGTTTACATGCCAAAAATTCAAACACAACGTAATAGCTTATACATGCCAAAATGTTCTTCCAAGCCAACTAAGAAGAAAGTACCAAAACTTGCTATCCGGTGTGATGACTTCGATGACGGCCTGACCCCGCAAAAATAGATGAGTCCAAGCAACCTATAATGGGTGACAAGGAAACACCGAGTGAGTTTATAACTCAGTAAGTCATAAGCAATGCACTACCATCCATCAATAACATTATCACAAGAGGAAACAAAATGGAACGAGATAATTTACTCCATCCATACCGAACCATACCATAGTTCCTCCAACCTATCGATTCAATTTCATATCAATTCATGCATTCACAATCCATATACTCATCAATAGGACGTTGAGGCATTTTCATAAATCAATTTATTTTCGTTACAATCAAACAACAAAACGGCCTTTCACCCATCCTACGATAAATTTTATGTACATGACTTCAAGTATAGTTATCACATAGGTTCAACTTACCGAGCTCAACACCAAGTATAAGCATAGCGCATATTAGCCATGTACTCAAGACACTTACCCGATCCGCTGTCCGCGATCGACTCAATAGTGTCGCACACATAGTGTCCATAATGATTCACGAATGTATATTGAGCCCGTACACTCAGTGCTATATAATCAACTCGCACACTTAGTGCTACGTAATCAAATCGCACACTTAGTGCTACATAGTCAAACTCGCACACTTAGTGCCGCATGGTCAATTCGCACACTTAGTGCATCATATTCTTTTCGCACACTTAGTGCAACATAGTTAAATCGCACACTTAGTGCTGTACAATTTAATCCCGCGCACTTAGCGCCAATCTCATGGTCATAAATGGTTATCCCGCGCGTTTAGTGCCGAGATCAACAACTCAGTACATCTTACCTCTTTTCTTTCATTCAACAATTTCATCATCACATACGTACATGCATATATATATATGTATATTTATTCATTCCATTCAGCATCAATACATAAACATTATGACCATTTGAAATAATACCAACTACATGCTTAATGACTTACCTCGTGTTGGGTAAGACGGTTCCAACTCGGCTACTCGATAACCTTTTCTTTGCCTTTGCTCGATTCACCTCCTTTAACTCCTTGAGCTAAATCAACAATTTAACTAGTTTAACCACCTTGCTAAATATTTACAATCCAATTCACATGTATATGTATGTTAGTATATTCGGCTAATAACCTCATGCAACCACCAAAGCCGAATCAACTAAATATACTTATGAATATATATATATCATCATCGAAATCACCTAAGCTTAGACATCAATTTTTAATTCCAAGCAAGTTGCCGAATGCAACCTTACTAAATTTTCATGGATTCAAGTCATGGATTCAATATACCATTACCATGAAATCAACAACCGAAAATTCATAGACAATTTAGGAAAATCACATTACAAATCTCAAATTTAAGCAAAGACCATGGCCGAAATGCACATATAACCACATAACAAAAATATTGAACCTTTGGTTGCCTAACTAGCTTAACATCCATCAAATTTTAAATCAAGAAACTCACCTCATCTATAATCAACCCTCAATACCCTAAAGCATCAAAAACGACATCAAAGAAATACAACCATCCATGGCCGAATGTCATAGCCGAATTGTTTTAACCATGAGTAACATAACAAGCATAGATCGTGTTTATGGATATACCATGGCCGATTCAAGCTAATCACCTCCAAAATCATCAACCATTTTCAATGCATATAACATATATAAACATGAATAAGTTTCATATAATCTCTTAACACATTAATTTCTTTCATCAACAACCTTTTGTTTCTTTATCCATCAAAACTTAAAGGTAAGAAAAATCAAGTTCTTCTCACACATACCATAACCGAAAGCTCCATCCAACACTCTAAATTCGAAATTTTAGTATGGCTAGGTAAGAAAAACGTGATGATTAACCCAAACAACTATTATTTCAAAAGAAAAATTAACAAAATTTACTAACCTCCTCTTCATTCAAAAGGCCGAATGCCTTTGCTTCACTTTCTTCTCTTTTTCTTTCTTTAGGTACGGCTATTGTGGTAAGGAAAAGGATGAACACTCCTCCTTCCTCCCTTATTTTATTCATCCTTTCTTTTCTTTTTAATTCACTTCTTTTATTTTCTAATCCACTTACCAATATTAAATAATAAACAACATAAACTTGGAGGAATGGAACCATGCTTGGCCGACCACCTATCAAGAATTGGGCACCTTGACATGCAAACCCAAACTTTCTCACCTTGTTATTATTTAATCCTTTCAATTTATCTATCATCTTTTCTAAATTTCTCAACTAAGTCCTTTCATGAAAATCCACATTCCTAAGGCTAATTTTAGACCTTTATTATTTCCACACATACACTACCACATTTAATCTATGCAATTAAAATTAAAAAAATAAATTTTCTTATAACTCGGTTTTGTGGTCCCGAAACCACTTCCCGACTAGGGTCAATTTTGGGCTGTTACAACTCTCCCCCACTTAAGAAATTTTCGTCCCCGAAAATCTTACTGGTAAATAGGTTTGGGTATCGTTCTTTCATCGAGCTCTCGGTTTCCCAAGTAGCTTCCTCAATCCCGTGTTTGAGCCATAACACCTTTACTAACGGAACCCTTTTGTTTCGCAATCCCTTCACTTCACGAGCTAGGATACGCATCGGCTCTTCTTCATAACTCATATCAGCTTGAATTTCAACCTCCGACGGACTAATTATGTGTGAAGGATCGGATCTATAGCGCCGAAGCATCGAAACATGAAAGACGTCATGAATCCTTTCAAGTTCAGGGGGTAAAATCAATCGATACGCAACTAGACCGACTCGTTCGGATATTTCGTATGGCCCAATGAATCTCGGACTCAACTTGCCCTTTCGGCCAAATCTGAGTACCTTTTTCCAAGGCGAAACTTTAAGAAACACTTTATCTCCCACCTGATATTCAATGTCTTTTCGTTTCAAATCCGCATACGATTTCTGACGATCCGTGGCTGCCTTTAGACTTTCACGGATTACCCTTACTTTCTGTTCGGCATCTTTAATCAAATCGACTCCGAAAATTTTACTTTCACCGAGCTCGGTCCAAAACAATGGTGTACGGCATTTACGACCGTACAAGGCCTCGTAAGGTGCCATCTTAATACTTGATTGAAAACTATTGTTGTAAGCGAATTCAATCAAAGGTAAATACCGTTCCCATGAACTACTGAACTCGAGGATGCAACATCTCAACATATCCTCAAGTATCTGAATTATCCGCTCGGTTTGACCATCGGTTTGGGGGTGAAAAGCGGTGCTAAAATGCAGTTTGGTACCCAAAGCTTCTTGCAATTTCTTCCAAAATCGTGAGGTGAACCTCGGATCTCTATCCGACACGATAGAAACAGGTACTCCATGTAATCTCACAATCTGAGAGACATACAATTCGGCTAGTTTATCCAATGAAAGATCCGTACGCACGGGGATAAAGTGAGCCGACTTAGTCAGCCTATCAACAACAACCCAAATCGCATCCTTCTTACTTGCGGACAATGGCAGTCCGGACACAAAGTCCATTGTGACTCGGTCCCATTTCCACTCGGGTATCATGATCGGCTGAAGTAACCCTGAAGGCACTTGATGTTCCGCTTTCACTTGTTGACATATTAAACATCTCGAAACAAAGTCGGAGATGTCTCGTTTCATACCATGCCACCAAAATCGACGTTTCAAGTCGTTGTACATTTTCGTACTCCCCGGGTGAATTGACATTCGGCTACAATGGGCTTCGTTCAGAATCATCGAAATGAGTTCTGAATTCCTTGGAACACACAAACGACTTCTAAACCTCAAACAACCATCATCATCAATCTGAAACTCCGATTCCTTGTTCGGAACACACTCAACTCGTTTTGCAACCAATTCCTCATCGACTTTCTGAGCTTCACGAATTTGATGAGTCAATAATGGTTTGGCTTTTAATTCAGCTACTAACACATTGTCAGGTAGAACAGACAAGTGTACATTCATCGCTCGCAAAGCAAACAGTGATTTCCGGCTTAAGGCGTCCGCAACCACATTAGCCTTTCCCGGGTGGTAATCAATGACAAGCTCGTAATCTTTCAACAACTCAAGCCAACGTCTTTGTCGCAGATTCAAGTCTCGTTGAGTCATCAAATATTTGAGGCTTTTGTGATCCGAAAACACATGGCACTTCTCGCCAAACAAATAATGTCGCCATATTTTCAATGCAAACACAATGGCGGCTAGTTCGAGATCATGGGTCGGATAATTTCTCTCGTGTGGCTTCAATTGTCTCGACGCATAGGCCACAACTCGACCTTCTTGCATCAATACGCAACCCAACCCAAGTAGGGATGCGTCACTATAAATGACAAACTCTTTACCCGATTCGGGTTGCACCAAAATTGGAGCTTCAGTCAGATGAGTTTTTAGTTGATCGAAGCTTTTCTGACATTTCTCCGTCCATTCGAACTTAACATCCTTCTGAAGTAGCTTCGTCATTGGTGTGGCTATCATCGAGAAACCTTTGACAAATCATCGGTAATAACCGGCGAGCCCTAGAAAGCTCCGGACTTTGGTAACATTTCTCGGAGGCTTCCAGTTAAGTATGGCTGAAATTTTGCTCGGGTCAACTCGAATACCCGATGCGGATACCACATGACCCAAGAAGCTAACCTCTCTTAACCAGAACTCACACTTACTGAACTTAGCATATAACTGTTTATCCCGCAAAATTTGCAACACTTGCCTCAGATGCTCAGCATGTTCGGTCTCATCTCTTGAATAGACCAAGATGTCATCAATAAACACAACTACGAACCGATCCAAATACGGCCTGAAGATCCGATTCATCAAATCCATAAACACCGCAGGGGCATTAGTGAGCCCGAACGGCATCACTAAGAACTCGTAGTGACCGTACCTCGTTCTGAAAGCAGTTTTGGGCACGTCCGAATCTCGAATCCGCAACTGATAATAACCCGATCTCAAATCTATCTTTGAAAACACCGATGCTCCCTTTAATTGATCGAACAGATCATCAATACGCGGTAACGGATACTTATTCTTTATCGTCACTTTATTCAGTTGACGATAATCAATGCACAACCTCATGGTTCCGTCCTTCTTTTTCACGAACAATACTGGTGCACCCCAAGGTGAGAAACTCGGTCGAGCGAAACCTCTATCCGTCAATTCTTGCAACTGAGCTTTCAACTCTTTTAACTCGGTTAGTGCCATACGATACGGAGCGATCGAAATAGGCGTAGTTCCAGGTACAAGCTCAATACCAAACTCTACCTCCCGAACAGGTGGCAAACCCGGTAACTCTTCAGGAAAAACATCCGGGTATTCACAGACCACCGGCACCGATTCGGGTTTCTTTTCTAACTCCTTGTCATCAAGTACATACGCGAGGTATGCTTCGCACCCTTTCCTTACATATTTCTGGGCCAACATTGCTGATATTACAGCTGGCAACCCCCTTAAGTCCGCAGACTCAACTCGGATTATTTCGTTATTTGCGCACCTCAAATCGATAGTCTTGCTTTTGCAATTCACAACCGCATCATGCGCGGTTAACCAATCCAAACCAAGAATAACATCAAACTCGTCGAACGGCAAAACCATCAAATCGGCCGGAAAACAGGATTCTCGGATTATTAGAGGGCATCTCTTACACACTTTATCAACAAGTACGCATTGACCCAAAGGGTTTGATACTCGAATTACGAGCTCAGTAGACTCAACAGGTAGAGTCTTACTGGTTGCTAAGGTTTCGCATACATATGAATGAGTAGAACCAGGGTCAATCAATGCAATCACATTAGTATCAAAGAGAGTGAAGGTACCAGTGATGACGTCGGGGGAGGATGCCTCCTCTCGTGCGCGAATGGCATATGCTCTAGCAGGAGTACGGTTCTCGGCTCGATCGGCCATATCAGAGCCCCCCTCTGACTACCACCCCTGCCTCCTAAAATTCTCGGTGGTCTACCTCTAGATGTCACTCCACTAGGTCTTGCACCTTGAATCTTATTCTTCTCATCCAGCTCCGTGCAATCTCTAATGAGTGGTCCTTCGAACCGCATCCGTAACAGGCCCTGCTAGTAGACTTGCCCCAACATTCACCTAGGTGTAGTCTTCCACATTGGGGACATTCAGGTTTCTCGTGACGATTATTGCCCACACTAGCTACCGAAGTAGCTCGGGAGCCCATCGATGGTCTTGCCCTGATGGAAATTCCCGCAGTCGCCCTCGACTTATTAATGTCCTCCCTGAACTTCTTTACAGCTGAGAACGGAGCTTTACCCGTCGATCTTTTACGATAATCTCTAGCTTCAAATTCAGCCTTCCTCTTCTCCTTCCCAAGTTCTTCCGCCTTGCAGGCTCGTTCGACTAGTGTTACGAATTCTTTATTCCAAAATACCCATTAGTAGCTTTAAATCTTCATTCAATCCTTCCTCGAATCTTTTGCACATAGCAACCTCATCAGCTACGCACTCCCGGGCATACCTACTAGTCTTACGAATTCATGTTCGTATTCAGATACAGTCATACGGCCTTGCTTGAGTTCCAAGAACTCCTTACGCTTCTGATCAATGAACCGTTGGCTAATAAATTTCTTCCGGAATTCCGTTTGAAAGAAGTCCCAAGTTACTCGCTCGTTCGGGACTATGGAAATCAAGGTTCTCCACCAATAGTAGGCTGAGTCTCGCAACAAAGATACAGCACATTTTAGACATTCATCGGGTGTGCATGACAATTCATCGAACACCCGAATGGTGTTATCAAGCCAGAACTCGGCCCTTTCGGCATCATCAGTTACTATGGCCTTGAACTCCTCGGCCCCACGCTTCCTAATCAAGTCTACAGGTGGCTTACTCAGCCTCACAGGATCAGCGACTGATGGCATTACAGGCTCTTGGGGTGGATTATTCAAATTTGGGAATTGTTGGACAGCCGGGTTGGTTCGGGCATATTGCGCGACCCACTCATTCATCATGGTAAAGAAGGCTTGTTTAGCCCCCTCACCTTGATTATTCGCAGATGACAGAGGTTCAACAGGCGGCGTCCCTTGTGCAGGAGCAGCCGCTACGCTCTCAACGTCATCCGCTAGGGTTCTTTCTTCACCGGGGTCCATTTACTAATCAAAACAAAACATTTCAACCGTCAGAAGTCATCACACATTTAAACATTAACATTCGGCATGTTAGCTAACTCGTACGCGCTATGGTAGTCCTAGAACGGACTAAACCATAGCTCTGATACCAATAAAATGTAACACCCCGAACCCGAAACCGACACCGGAGTCGAACACGAGGTGTTAACTGACTTTAACCCCTTACAAAATTTATTTTCCAGACACTGCCCAATCTGTGTACTAGTCGTTTTAAAAATCATATCTTGAGTTTCGTAACTCGAAAATCAGTTTCGTAATTTTTCCCAGAAACTAGACTCATGTGCCATCTATGTATTTTTTCCTAGAATTTTTGGTCAGGCCAATTAGTACAGTTTATTAGTCAAAGTCTCCCAAGTTGCAGGGGTCGACTACACTGACCTTTGCCCATTACGACTTGGATATCTCCCTGCACGGGGCTCCAATCTGATGCCGTTTGTTTATATGAAAACTAGACTCAGAGAGGAATCTGTACATATATGGTACGACCCCTAATTATCTCTGGTTAATTTGTAATGAATTTCCAAAGTCGGAGCAGGGAATCCAGAAACCGTTCTGGCCCTGTCCCACAAAATCTGATTATCTCTTAATATACTGCCCATATGATCTTTTCGTTACTTCCTCATGAAACAGACTCATCGAGCTTCGATTACATAATTTATTCATCAATTAATTCCACTCCTACTATTTTTAGTGATTTTTCAATCTCATGACACTGCTGCTGCCAGCATCTGTTACGAAAGTAACTAGGTCCGTTTCATGCCTACCCTTGATCCAACTCATCGAACATTCGTGCCATTTTCGCATGGCTTAAAGTTTACATGCCAAAATTCAAACACAACGTAATAGCTTATACATGCCAAAATGTTCTTCTAAGCCAACTAAGAAGAAATACCAAAACTTGCTATCCGGTGTGATGACTTCGATGACGGCCTGACCCCGCAAAAATAGATGAGTCCAAGCAACCTATAATGGGTGACAAGGAAACACCGAGTGAGTTTATAACTCAGTAAGTCAAAGCAATGCACTACCATCCATCAATAACATTATCACAAGAGGAAACAAAATGGAACGAGACAATTTACTCCATCCATACCGAACCATACCATAGTTCCTCCAACCTATCGATTCAATTTCATATCAATTCATGCATTCACAATCCATATACTCATCAATAGGAATTGAGGCATTTTCATAAATCATTTATTTTCGTTACAATCAACAACAAAACGGCCTTTCACCCATCTACGATAAATTTTATGTACATGACTTCAAGTATATTATCACATAGGTTCAACTTACCGAGCTCAACACCAAGTATAAGCATAGCGCATATTAGCCATGTACTCAAGACACTTACCCGATCCGCTGTCCGCGATCGACTCAATAGTGTCGCACACATAGTGTCCATAATGATTCACGAATGTATATTGAGCCCGCACACTCAGTGCTATATAATCAACTCGCACACTTAGTGCTACGTAATCAAATCGCACACTTAGTGCTACATAGTCAAACTCGCACACTTAGTGCCGCATGGTCAATTCGCACACTTAGTGCATCATATTCTTTCGCACACTTAGTGCAACATAGTTAATCGCACACTTAGTGCTATACAATTTAATCCCGCGCACTTAGCGCCAATCTCATGGTCATAAATGGTTATCCCGCCGTTTAGTGCCGAGATCAACAACTCAGTACATCTTACCTCTTTTCTTTCATTCAACAATTTCATCATCAATACGTACATGCATATATATATATGTATATTTATTCATTCCATTCAGCATCAATACATAAACATTATGACCATTTGAAATAAACCAACTACATGCTTAATGACTTACCTCGTGTTGGGTAAGACGGTTCCAACTCGGCTACTCGATAACCTTTTCTTTGCCTTTGCTCGATTCACCCCTTTAACTCCTTGAGCTAAATCAACAATTTAACTAGTTTAACCACCTTGCTAAATATTTACAATCCAATTTCACATGTATATGTATGTTAGTATATTCGGCTAATAACCTCATGCAACCACCAAAGCCGAATCAACTAAATATACTTATGAATATATATATATCATCATCGAAATCACCTAAGCTTAGACATCAATTTTTAATTCAAGCAAGTTGCCGAATGCAACCTTACTAAATTTTCATGGATTCAAGTCATGGATTCAATATACCATTACCATGGAATCAACAACCAAAATTCATAGACAATTTAGGAAAATCACATTACAAATCTCAAATTAACAAAGACCATGGCCGAAATGCACATATACCACATACAAAAATATTGAACCTTTGGTTGCCTAATAGCTTAACATCCATCAAATTTTAAATCAAGAAACTCACCTCATCTATAATCAACCCTCAATACCCTAAAGCATCAAAAACGACATCAAAGAAATACAACCATCCATGGCCGAATGTCATAGCCGAATTGTTTTAACCATGAGTAACATAACAAGCATAGATCGTGTTTATGGATATACCATGGCCGATTCAAGCTAATCACCTCCAAAATCATCAACCATTTTCAATGCATATAACATACATAAACATGAATAAGTTTCATATAATCTCTTAACACATTAATTTCTTTCATCAACAACCTTTTGTTTCTTTATCCATCAAAACTTAAAGGTAAGAAAAAATCAAGTTCTTCTCACACATACCATAACCGAAAGCTCCATCCAACACTCTAAATTCGAAATTTTAGTATGGCTAGGTGAGAAAAACGTGATGATTAACCCAAACAACTATTATTTCAAAAGAAAAATTAACAAAATTTACTAACCTCCTCTTCATTCAAAAGGTCGAATGCCTTTGCTTCACTTTCTTCTTTTTTCTTTCTTTAGGTACGGCTATTGTGGTAAGGAAAAGGATGAACACTCCTTCTTCCTCCCTTATTTTATTCATCCTTTTTTTTCTTTTTAATTCACTTCTTTTATTTTCTAATCTACTTACCAATATTAAATAATAAACAACATAAACTTGGAGGAATGGAACCATGCTTGGCCGGCCACCTATCAAGAATTGGGCACCTTGACATGCAAACCCAAACTTTCTCACCTTGTTATTATTTAATCCTTTCAATTTATCTATCATCTTTTCTAAATTTCTCAACTAAGTCCTTTCATGAAAATCCACATTCCTAAGGCTAATTTTAGACCTTTATTACTTCCACACATACACTACCACATTTAATATATGCAATTAAAATTAAAATAAATTTTCTTGTAACTCGGTTTTGTGGTCCCGAAACCACTTCCCGACTAGGGTCAATTTTGGGCTGTTACATATGATCTTATGATATGGCTGATGAATGGTATGTAAATGCTTGATAATGATTAGCTGTTGGAATGGCTAATCAAGGACATGTTTGGTGTTATGTATGCCTAATTGCTAGTTATTCCATGGAAATCATGAAAAAGGTGAAATTAGCTTTAAAACAGTATCGGACAGCAATAATGACGTGAATTTGGAAAATCACTAAAAATAGTAGAAATGGATTTAGATAGTGAATGAGATATAGAATTAAATCTTGATGAGTCTAGTTTCATATGGATGGAACAAAATAGGTATATGAGTTATATTTTATGAGATATTTAAATTGTTGTGAAACAGCGCTAGGGCAATTTCTGGATCCCCTTTTCTGACTTTGGAAATTCACCAAAAATTGTACAAAGATAATTAGAAGTCATGCTTTACATTTACAGCTTCCTTATTGAGTCTAGTTTTATGAGAAACAAACGGCATAATAATTGAAACTTTGTACAGGGAGATATTTAATTCGTAATACACAGGGGTCAGAGTAGTCAAACCCTGAAACAGGGGAGACTTTAACTAATAAACTGTACTAGTTGGCCTGACCAAAAATTCTAGAAAAATATGTTTCAGGGAAAATTTATGGAATTGGATTTTAAGTTTCGTAACTCGAGATATGAATTTTTAAGCAACTGTGACGCAGTTAGCCAGCTTGTCTGGAAATTCTAAAATAAATTGTTTGAGCTGTTTAATTAATGAATTAAGTCCGTTAACACCTCGTGCTCGACTCTAGCGACGGTCTCGGGTTCGGGGCGTTATAGGTTGAAGACATTGCCTCTAAATTAAGACCCTTAGATTCAATTTTTTATGTCTTGAAACAATATCACAATGTCTTAAAACTTGGGACCTTGTAACGCCCCGTACCCGAGACCGTCGCCGGAGTCGAACACGAGGTGTTAACAGACTTAATTCATTACTTAAACAGCTCAAACAATTTATTTTTAAAATTTTTAGTCAAGCTAGCAATCTGCATCATAGTCGCTTAAAAATTCTTATCTCGAGTTCCAAAACTCTAAATCCAATTCCGTAAATTTTTCCTGAAACTAGACTCATATATATTTTTACTAATTTTTTTCTAGAATTTTTGGTCGAGCAAATTAGTATAGTTTATTAGTTAAAGTCTCCCCTGTTTCAGGGTTTGACTGCTCTGACCTCTGTGTATTACGAATCAGATATCTCCCTATACAGAGTTTCAATGACTATGCCGTTTGTTTCTAATAAAACTAGACTCAATAAGGAATCTGTACTCATGACTTCTAATTATCTTTTAACAATTTATGGTGAATTTCCAAAGTTAGAACAGGGGATCCAGAAATCGCTCTGGCCCTGTTTCACAAAAATTTAAACATCTCATAAAATATAACTTATATACCTGTTTTGTTCCATCCATATGAAAATAGACTCATAATTCTTCAATTCCATATTTTATTCATCATCTAATTGTATCTCTACTATTTTTAATGATTTTTCAAACTCACATCACTGCTGCTGTCTGAATCTATTTTATGGTAAATTTTACCTATTTCATGGTTTCCATGAATTAGCTAGCAATTTAGCATACATAACACCAAATATGATCATGATTAGCCATTCCAATGGCTAATCATTACCAAGCATTTCCATACCACTCAATAACCATATCATAAGACCATATATACAAAATGATTATAATGCTATACATGCCATACTCAAAATATGCAAGCCATTATGCCAAGATGGTATACGGATAGTGTGAGCATGCCTCCGATCGTTCCCGATTTTCGAGCTGGCTTATCAACACTACAAGGAATGAAAAGGAGAAAGTAAGCATAAATGCTTAGTAAGCTCACATGCAAATAGCAAGTAACACAACTATATAAGCAAACATAAAACATCATTTGCATAATCATCACCGAGACATTCATATCACATTTTCATTTATCATCTTACCATATTGTTGTTATAACGAGTTTTCAACCCGAGGGTTAAGTACATACCTGTTCAAAGTATTCATTTCACAACACTTACCAATACGTCCCTTTCATCTAGAGTATTCCTCCATTTGAGTAGAATTTTACCTGTTGAACACATCAGAATATAATTCGGATACATGGAAAGTTTACACATAAGTGCCACATATGTAGCCAAGCTACTATGTAACCCGCCCATAAGTGAACTCGGACTCAACTCAACGAGCTCGGGCGTTCGCATCCATGAGTGAACTCGGACTCAACTCAACGAGTTCGGATGCCTAGTTACATCTCACGAACTCGGACTCAACTCAACGAGTTCGGATGCTCAACCATCCTAGTGACATGTCACTTGTATCCTAATCCATTCCTAAGGTTCAACGGGACCTTTTTCCCAATCATGTGTCTCAACCATCTTCTACGGAATGCCGATACCGATACTCGGTAGTATTTCACATTTTCCAAGTATATCACATAATTTGACATATTATCAAACAATTGTCACAAGTATGATATTTCATAATAATTATCATATCATTTAAATAACATTAAAACATTTAAAATAATAACTATGTTACCAACATTTACATATGAACATACCTCGTATGCGAAAATGGTTACTTTTACCATTTCGTCCACAACTTGGTATTTTCCCCATTTTAGCCCGAATTTTAGTTTTCCTTGCTCTATCATTTAAAATATAGTCTAATTAGGACTCACATTATTCAAATTGACCCAAAATCATATTTTTTCAAAATTACAGTTTTACCCCTAAACTTTCGCATATTTACACTTTTGCCCCAAAGCTCGTAAATTAAACTTCAGCCTATTTTCATATGTTTTATGACATGCTGATCATTTTTCCCTTCTATGGCAACATCAAATTCTCACTCTAACATGTACTTATGACTATTAGGTATTTTTACCGATTAAGCCCTTTTGCTCGTTTTCACTTAAAACCGAGTAGCACAAGTTGTCTAACATAATTTAAAACCTCATATTCTATCATAAAACATAAAAATACACAAATTTCACCTATGGGTATTTTTCCAAATATAAACCCTAGGTTAAATTATTGCTAGCATAAGCTTAATCGAGCTACCGGGACTCCAAAAACGTAAAGAACTTGAAAAACGGGGCTAGAATGGACTTACAATCGAGCTTGGAAGCTTGAAAAACCCTAGCCATGGTTTCTCCTTGCTATATTCGGCCATGGGGTTGAAGATGAGCAAATTGGCTTTTAATTTTGTATTTTAATTCATTTTACCCCTAAATGACCAAAATGCCCTTACTACTAAACTTTTCAAAAATTCCATCCATGTCCAATTTTTGTCCATAGACTTAGAAATTGGTAAAATTTCTATTTAAGACCTCCTAATTAATATTTCAAAACAATTTCATACTAGAAACTTCTAGAATGCAAGTTTTGCAAATTATTCGATTTAGTCCCTAATTTCAATTTAAGTACTTTATGCATAAAATTTCTTCACGAAATTTTCACACAATCATGCAATCATATCATAGACCTTAAAATAATCATAAAATAATTATTTCTATCTCAGATTTTATGGTCACGAAACTACTATTCTGACTAGGCCCAAAATCAGGATATTATAGACCTCATGTCCAAGTCTCAAGACATGCATTTGGAAATGCATGAACAATATAAAAATATTCTAGGTATTTTATGATATGTTCCTGATGTCTTGAGACATATGCCTAGAATTGTAGAAAATAAGCATTTCAAATCATGTAAATAAGGCTTTAAATGACCCTGAACAAGAACAACATTTAACCAAACCAATGCAATACATTTTACGTTCTTAACATATGAAAACAAGTTTAGAACAAGAAAAATCATAGCCACTAACACATTGGATCAAAACACTGTGCAAGTAAAATATAAGCATATTATCCTTTATATCATATGAATTCACGTTACAATTCCAAATGAAAAGTGATTATAAGTTGCAATCAATCCAAAACATACCATATATGTCAAGTAATAACAAAACTGTATTTGAACAATGAATAAATAAATTTCACATTTCATTGTTATGTCTTTTGTATTTGTCTTTCTTATTTTGCATGCATAGCGAAACTGTGACAAGCAAATATTTGCTCATTGATTGTCTAAGTTCAAACTGATGATAAGTGGCATTGTAAGAACGTTTACATTGTGAGAAAGACAACTTACTTCAGTAGATAATCTAAACGAGTCTGTAATCCTGTAAAAGAATCAATTCAAATATTGAGAAAGATTATTATGTTTTCTACAATTCCAAATGAGGAGATGTGTAACACCCCTAAGCCGTATCCATCACTGGAATAGGGTTCGGAGCATTACCAGAGTTTATAGAATTTCAAACATTTCATATCATAAAATATTCTTGTCAGAAACCAATCGAAATCATACATACTATCCCTTATACGAGCCCTCGAGGCTTAAATTACACATTAGAAACAAATCGAGACTAAATTGGAAACTCAAAAAATATTTCGAAAGCATTTAAAATTTTCAAAGCTGCAGGGGTCACACGGCCAAGAGACACTCCTGTGTCTTAGGCCGTGTGGACATTCGAAAAAGGGACACATGACCGTATCCCAGCCCGTGTTCGTGCCCGTGTAACTCACTGACTTGGATCACACGGCCGAGCCACATGCCCGTGTGCTAAGCCGTGTGAGCATACTGACTTGTACCCTTAAGAACCTACAAGAGATACACGGCCGTGTCACACACGGCTGAGACACACGTCTGTTTCTCTGCCCATGTGGATGAAAATAGGTCGTTTTCCAAGCCACATTTCTCACCTAATTTGGCACCAACTCAATATTATGCACATCAACAAGCCATAACAAGACATCCAAAACAAGCCAAAATTAAGTCTTAAACATGTAATATTTCACATACAACCAATATACCCTTAGGCACATCAAATGACAATATTCAAACATGTATTTTCATATATATAATTTAACAAAATAATCAATCAATTTACCAAACTAATTTGTATCATTTCATATGAATTCATTTATCTACCAAACATAGCATTTGATACCAAAATGCATTTCAAATGCTAAAATATTTAGACATATATATACCTTACATATCAAGGTACCAATTCATCACCAATCCTTCATTCACAAACACATGTACAAAATGCACATTTAGCTGACATTTACCTTTCATCATTCTATCACAAATCAAGCCGCACACCAAATATGATAAGCCCATTTATACATACACATAGCAAAATATACCAAAACACAAGCCAAAGCATATGAAAACAACCACAACATCACGCATAGGCCAAAATTAGCCAAAATGTAACCAATTAAAAGTACCAAAAGAGCCAATGGATAGTGTGATATAGCTCCGACAAGCTTCCAACCTGAACAAGCTTCTGAATCACTATAAAACATGGAAAATAACACAGAGTAAGCATTTAAGCTTAGTAAGTTCATATAACTTAGAATTTATCTTACCATTTTAAATCACAATTAAGGTAAGCTAACATAGCATATCCAACCAATTTGGCCAAAAGCCTAAACACATGTTCATCAATATATTAGCCATGTAAATCATATATAAAATCAAATACACATGGATGAATTCAACAAGTAATCACATTTTATATACATGAATTATTCATTTCATATATCAATGTATCATGTAACATCACTTTAATGTATTTCATGTAAATACCTGTAATAGTTCATATCGAACTCATATAATCTCATAACATAACTATGCCTGTTCAACCATTTAGAATATTGTTGGATACGCAGGTAGTACACAGAGGTGTACTAAACTGTAATCTGTCAATTCGTATACGTGTATGCTCATATGAGCTCTAAATCGATATACTCTTACAAGCTGTAAACGGTAAGCTCCTCTGAGCTGAATAACGGTAAGCTCCTCTGAGTTGAATAATGGCAAGCTTATACAAGCTGAGTATCGGTAAGCTCATATAAGCTGAAATCAGTAACCCTAATGACATGTCATTTGTATCATACGAATTTCTAAGGTTCAAACGGGGCTCGGTAGTCTTTGTACGTCGTCGGAGATGTGATCAGCATTCATTCATGGCAATTGCATAATTTACAAACATAGCATTCAACTTAAAACATATAAGTGTACAATTTAATACAAGAACTTACCTTGACGAGTGTACGTAGATATGAAGACAACTAATCTGATATTTTCTCTTTTCCTCGACGCAACTCCGTACGAGGTCTAACAGGATCTATACGAATGAATTTAACTGAATTCAATATAATTCATATTCAATTTAGTCCAACGTGTAATTTTGGAAAAATTACCATTTTGCCCTTATACTTTTAATTCCTTTGCAATTTCATCCCTAGGCTCGAAAAATGAAATTCATGCAATTTAATACCTTTAGCTATTAGAACTCAACTTTTACACTTTACGCGATTTAGTCTTTTTATCAAATTGAACATGTAAACGGTAAAATTTCTTGATGAAATTTTTATACAGTATTTTTATCATGTTGTAGACCAAAAAATAATAATAAAATAATTTTTTTGACCTCAGGTTTGTGGTCTCAAAACCACTATTCTGATTTCACTAAAAACGTGCTATTACAGCTCTCTCCCCCAAAAGGAATTTTCGTCCCCGAAAATCTTACCAAAAAGAAGGTTCAAATATTGATTTCTCTTAGCTTCCTTAGGTTCCCAGGTACCTTCTTCTATTCCTGTCACTGTCATAAACTTTTACCAAAGCTATGTTTTTATTTCTTAATTCTTTCACCTCACGTGCTAGAATTCTAATTGGTTATTCACTGTATGTCATATCAGGCTAAATCTCGACATCCGTCGGAGAGATAACATGTGAAATGTCAAATTGATACTATCGTAACATAGACACATGAAAGACATTATGAATCCTTTCAAGCTCTGACGGTAAAGCTAATCGGTATGCCATGGGCCCAATTCTTTCAGTAATCTCGTACAGCTCGATAAATCACGGACTCAGCTTCCCTTTGTGACCAAATCGAAGAATTTTTTTCTAGGGTGAAACTTTCAAAAATAATCTGTCGCTGACTTGGAACTCTATATCTTTACGTTTAAGATCTGCATACGATTTTTGATGATCTAAAGCTACTTTCAAACTACTTGAATCACTTTCACTTTCTCCTTAGTCTCGCGAATCAAATCAACCCTGTGTATCTTTTTCTCACTAAGTTCAGTCCAGTATAACGAAGTTCAACATTTACAACCATACAGAGCCTCATATGGTGCCATTTTTATGCTCGATTGAAAACTGTTATTATACGCGAATTCAACTAACGGCAAATATTTCTCCCAATTACCTTTGAACTCTAAAAGACAGAAACAAAGCATATCTTCATGAATTTGAATCACTCTCTCAACTGACTATCGATCTGAGGGTGAAATGCAATGCTAAAATAAAATCGCGTACCTATAGCTTCTTGTAACTTTTTCAGAATCGCGATGTGAACCATGGATCTCTATCTGAAATAATGGAGACTGACACTCCGTACAACCTAACAATCTCTGACACATATAAGTCAACTAATCTGTCAAGTGAGAAATCTATACGTACCAGAATAAAATTTGTGAACTTCGTCAAAAGATCGACGATAACCTAAATGGCATCTTTCTTCTTTGGAGATAAAGGTAGCCCTGATACAAAATCCATTGTAACTCTATCCCATTTCCACTCCGGTATCATCATTGGCTATAACAGTCCTGAAGGTACTTGATTTTTAGCTTTAACTTGCTGACATATCAAAAATCTAGATACAAATTTAGAAACCTCGCGTTTCATTCCCAGCCACCAGTACATCTATCTCAAATCACTGTACATTTTATTGCTCCCCGGATGAATAGACAAGCCACCACTATGAGCTTAGTGTAGAATTTTCTGAATGAGCTTTGGATTCTTTGATACACAAAATCTACATCTGAGTAATAAACAATCATCGGGTTCTATCTAAAATTCTGGATCAGAAGTCGACTCACACTGTACCCGCTTAGTTAACAAATCACTCACATTTCTGAGCTTCGCAGATCTACCGTAAAAACATAGTTTTTAGCTTTTAACTCAGCTAAGATCAGGCCATCATCAGATAATGACAATTGGGTATTCATTGTTCGTAGAGCAAACAAGGACTTTCTACTCAAAGCATCAGCAACTACATTTGCTTTACCCGGGTGATAATTAATGACCAACTCATAATCTTTCAATAGTTTGAGCCATCTGCGCTGTCTCAAATTCAAATCTTTCTGTGACATTAAATACTTTAAATTTTTGTAATCGATAAATATGTGACATTTTTCACCGAATAAACGGTGTTGCCAAATTTTCAATGCAAACACAATAGCTACTAACTCTAAATCATAAGTCGGATAGTTCTTTTTGTGCAGCTTTAACTATCTGGAAGCATAAGCTATCACTTTGCCTTATTGCATCAAAACACAGCCAAAATCATTTAAAGATGCATCACTAAAAATCACGAATACTTTACCCGATTTATGTAACAGTCTGGTTTCAACCCTAGTAGGAATAGTGGTTTCAGGACCACAAAACTAAGTCAAAAAAATATTTTAATGTTATTTTTCGTGCTTATGATATGTGATTTATATGTGTGAAATTTTGGTGTGATAATTTATTGTTTAAGTGGTTACATTGAGAAACGGATTAATCACGTAAGTTGCAAAAGTTACCTTCTATAAGTTAAAAGTGTTATATTGGTATGGTTTACCAAAGTGAGAGTCCTTGCATGTCAATTGTACCATTAATGTTAATGGTGGACAATTATGGACATGTACTTGGTGAATTTTAATGATTATAATAAGGGCAATATGATAAAATGCATATTAAAGTAAATTATATGAAACAAATTAGAAAATGATGCCATATTATGTTTTCATCCACTGAATATTGAAGAACAAAAGAAAAGAAGAAGATTTTTAGGGTTTCATCACATTAGAAGCTTAATTCGGGTATGTTTGCTTCGGTTTTTAATGATTTTTATATTTTGTGATCGTTGCTTAGTATATTACCAAGCCATGTCTCAATTTCTGATTTTATTGATGATTTTGAAAAGTTCATGATGGATTCATGAGTTTTTTTGGGTTTGAATGTTTTGTTTTTCGATTTTTCGATGAATTTGAGCAATTTGGGCTAATTGTAAAAATGTTATTTTGAGGTACTAAAATGTGAAATAAATGAAATGTGTGACTAGTATGAGTACTAGGAGAATTTGGCTAAGCTTGTGTACATGCGAATTATGTGTATTTTGTGATTTTGAAATAGGACTAAAGTGTTGAAATGTAAAAATATGAGGGTTAGTTTGTAAAATTCCCTAAATATGTGTTTATGGATTGATTGAATTATTTGTGAATAAAAGGTTAATTTTGAAAACATATAAATCAAGAAAGGAGGAATTCGAATTTAGATCAAGGTAAGTCGAAGTTATCGAGTAGACATTCAAATCGACAATCTGAGTGCGAGGTAAGTTCGTACGTGATAAATGATGTTATAATTATGTTTTAATTAAATGATGATTCATAAATCATTTAGATATTGATTTCGGTATGAATATGATGATATTTGATTATGCTTGGCACTAAGTGTGCGGTTTAATATAGCTTCGGCTATAAATGGCACTAAGTGTGCGAGTTGGGATAGCTCCGGCTATATAAGGCACTAAGTGTGTGATATCGACTTAACTTCGGTTAATTGAAGTGGCACTAAGTGTGTGGAGTTATTTTAGCTTCGGCTAACCTTTACAGCACTAAGTGTGCGGATGTTAAGTATGAAAATTTATGGAAAGTCTTGAATCACTCAAGCAATAGGTGAGAATGAAAGTGAATAAGTATGGGAAGATCCAAGTATGTATGATACCTTTGTGGTAGATGATATGATTTAGGTGAAGTTCATTGAATTGTTATGAACTTATGGATGGATTGGTAAAATTTGATAGATGATTTGAGAATTTATCATTATGTATGATGTAGTTTATGTTTATATACTATTGATAATTTTAGTACGAGCTTACTAGGCTTTTGAAAGCTTACTTTGTGTGTGTGTTTGAATTTTTTTTTTTAGATATCGAAGTTACCACAAGCTCGGGGACCGTCAAGGATCATCACCATACTATGGAACTCATTTGGTACTTTTGAAAATGTAAATATTTTTAAGTATGGCATATATAGGCTAGAATGTCTATGTATTGAAGCTTTGATATGTAATATGTTCTGCCATGAGAGTTGGCTAGCAAATGGTATGTTTGTGCTTAGTTTTGGTAAATGGTTTGTGATGCCAAATTGTGTATGCTTGTAATGGTTATATAACCTTGTATGTGGTGGTCATTTGAAATATGCCAAGTTGAGAAATGGTAAGTTTAAGAATGAGTTAGAAGGTGCTATAGGTGAGCTATGAAATGAGCATTTTGGCATGCTGTTGTAATAAGAATTTTAATGTATTTGGTATGGATTTGAATAGGTTATTGAATGGTGAGATTAAGTTATTTGAAGCATTGTTGAGCATGGAATGGCTGAAAATTTTAGTATAAATGTTGTTATATTTCTTGTAGGAATGACCCAAAAAGGGGTGGCAAGTTGGCTTAAACCAAGCCTGCATTGTGCCACACGGTCAGGGAACACGGCGTGCCTTGTAGTCGTGTATGCAAAGCAGTAACCTCTTAAGATCAAATAGTTAAGACACATGGGCGTGTCATATGGCCGTGGGCTCAAGTCAGTAGCTAGTTAAGTATCACACGGCCAAAGCACATGGGCGTGTCTGTTGACCATGGGTGAAAGTCAGTATGTATGCCTTGTTTTAGCATGGATGGTTCACATGGGCATGTCTGGTGCCCGTGTGAGGCACACGGCCTGGTCACACGGGTGTGTGACCTCAACAGAATTGAAAAATTTCTGAGTTCTGAAATTTATGAATGTGTTAGGTTTAGTCCCGACTGTCCTTAAATGTATGTTTTAGTTCTCGTAGACCATCATAAGGATGAATTGTTGATGATTGCCTATGTATAATGTATGTGATATCGTGATTCTGAATGGTCTGAAATGTTCTGTCTGTCTGGTAATGCCTCATAACCCTAATCTGATGACAGTTACAGGTTAAGGGTGTTACAATTTAGGCTGAACTAAAACTTGTGCTTCGGTCGATAGTGCTTTCAACTGGTTAAAACTTTGCTGACATTTATCAGACCATTCAAACTCACATCTTTCTGTAATAATCGTGTCATCAGTGTAGCTATCATTGAGAACCCTTTGACGAATCTCCAGTAGTACCCAGCTAAAGCAAAAAATTCTAACTTCAGTCGATGGTTTAACTAATGCCTTCATCCGATACTATGTGTCCCAGAAACCACTTCTCAGAGCCAGAACTCACATTGTTAAATTTAGAAAACATTATTTATCTCACAGAGTTGCAGAACAATTCTCAATACTCGGCATGTTCAAACTCATCTCGAGAATAAATCAGAATATCATCAATAAATACCACAACAAATTTGTCAAAATACAATCTGAAGATTCTGTTCATCAAATCCATAAGTACTGTAGGTGCCTTAGTTAAACCAAATATCATCACAAGAAATTCATAATGTCCGTTCCTTGGTTCTAAATGTAGTTTCCGAAACATCTGAATCTTTCACTCGTAAATGATAGTAACTAGAACGGAGATCAATTTTCGAGAATATTGTGGCTCCTTTCAACTGATCGAACAAATCGTCAATTCGAGGCAGTGGATATTTGTTCTTGACTGTAACCTTGTCGAGCTGATGGTAATCAATACACAATCTCATTGATTCGTCCTTTTTCTTAACGAATAGAACAAGTGCACCCCAAGGTGAAAAACTAGGTCGAGCAAAACCCTATCTGTCAACTCTTGCAATTTTGCTTTCAACTCTTTAACTCTGTATGAGCCATTCTGTAAGGTGCTATCGATATCAATGATGTTCTCGGTACAATTCTATAGCAAATTCGACTTCTCTGATCAGTGGTAATCTAGGTAACTCCTTTGGAAACACATCGGGATACTCGCAAACCACTGGCACTGATTCAAGCTTCAATTCTGACATTTTAGTATCCAGTACATACGCAAGGCAAGCATTGCAACCTTTTCTCTCATATTTCTGTACAGATATGATTTTCTCATACCAGAAAGAGAGCGTTTGGTGTTTCTTCATACTATCTGGTATGATTTTCCCATCAATCTCTTTCTCAAAATCTCTGCTTCAAACTCAACGTGTCTTTTCTCTTTACTCAGCTATTCAGCTTTATGTGACTGATCAACAAGTACAACAAATTCTTTCAACTCAATGATCCCAAATAATAGCTTTATATCTTTGTTTAATCCATCTTCAAACTGTTTACACATTGCAATCTCAGTCAGAATTCACTCTCGAGCCTATTACTCCAAACGAACAAATCTCGCTCGTAATCTGATACGATTATGCGACCCTATTTGAGCTTTAGGAATTCTTTACGTCTCTGATCTGGAAACCTCTAACTGATGTATTCTTATAGAACTAGTTTTGAAAGAACTCCTAAGTGATACGCTCTCTCAACACTACAGAAGTTAATGTATTCACCACTGGTAAGCCGAACTTTTAGTAGAGATACTACACACTTTACATATTCAGTTAGTGAACAAATAATTGTCAAAAACCTAAATGGTATTCTCTAACAGAATTCAGCTCTCTAAGTATCATCCTCATAAGTAGCTCGAAATTCTTCAACCCCGTACTTACGAATCTTATCAACAGGAAGCTTACTAACTCGAATAGGTTTCATACCTTGAGGAATAACGGGAATGGTTGGAAAGGAGAGGTGGAGGTTGTGAGAAGCCAGATTCATTCATATAACTCGTGACCATTCATTCATCATCTGAAAGAAGACTTCCTAGCCTCCCTCCCACCCCTAGATTGGCTTGCACCGCTCGACCGTGAACGGAGGCTTGAGAGGTACTCTCTACTTTATTGAGTCAACTCAGTGAATGTCATTACTATATGAAAACATGTTTTAAACTACGATTCAAGAGATATCACACTATTACAAGTTATTTAATGGCATGTATAGCTAGCCTCCGTGCACCGCTATGTTCAATCCGAGAAATTGACTAAACTATAGCTCTGATACCAATAAACGTCACATCCCTAGCCCGTATCCATGGCCTCGAATATCGGAGGTTTATACATCAAACAAATTAAAATTTCAAACATTTCATATCATAAAATGTCTTGTCGGAAACCAATCAAAATCATACATATTGTCCTTATACGAGCCCCTCGAGGCTTAAATTACGCATTAGAAACAAATTAAGGACTAAATCGGAAACTTAGAAAATATTTCGAAAGCATTTAAAATTTCAAAGCTACAGGGGTCACGCTGCCAAGATGACATGCCTGGTCTTAAGCCGTGTGGACATTCAATCTAGGGACACACAGACGTATCCTAGTTCGTGTTTGTGCCAATGTAACTTACGGACTTGGGGTCACACAGCCAAGTCACATGCCTGTGTGCTAAGCCGTGTGAGGATACTGACTTGTACCCTTAAGAACCTACAAGGGACAACAGGCATGTCACCTGGCCGTGTGTCACACACTGCTGAGACACACGCCCGTTTCTTTGCCCGTGTGGACGAAAATAGGCCATTTTCCAAGCCATATTTCTTCACCCAATTTGGCACCAACCTAACTCAATATTATGCACATCAAGAAGCCATAAGAAGACATCCAAAACAAGCCAAAATCAAATCTTAAACATGTATATTTCACTACAACAATATACCCTTAGGCACCTCAAATGACAATATTCAAACATGTAATGTCATATATATATTTAACCCAATAATCAATCAATTGACCAGCTAATCTGCATCCTTTCATACCAATTCACTTTATCTACCAAACAGACCATTGATACCAAAATACATTGCAAATACTAACATATTTAAACATATATACCTTAAATATCAAGGTACCATTCTCACCAATTCTTCCATCCAGACACATGTACAAAATGCCATTTAGCTAACATTTACCTTTCATCATCTCTATCACAAATCAAGCCACACACCAAATATGATAAGCCATTTATATTATAAACATAGAAATATACCAAACACAAGCCAAGAATATGACCTCAGCCACAACTCACACATAGCCAACATTAGCCAAAATGTAACCACAAAGTACCAAAGAGCCAATGGATAGTGTGTATAGCTCCGACAAGCTACCAACCCGAATGAGCTCCGATCACTATAAAACATGGAAAATAACAAAGTAAGCATTTAAGCTTGTAAGTTCGTATAACTTAGAATTTACTACCTTTTAATCACAATTAAGATAAGTACATACATATCCCAACCAATTGGCCAAAGCTAAACATGTTCCAACATATTGCCATGTAATCATATACAAAATCAAATACACATGGATGAATTCAACAAGTAATCACATTTCATATACATGAATTATTCATTTCATATATCAATGTATCATGTAACATCACTTTAATGTATTTCATGTAAATACCTGTAATAGTTCATATCGAACTCATATAATCTCGTAACATAACTATGCCCGTTGAACCATTTAGAATATCGTTGGATATAGGGGTAGTACACACGAGGTGTACTGAACTGTAATCCGTCAATTCCTTAATATATGCTTATACGAGCTCTGAATCGGTATGCTCTTATGAGCTTTAAACGATAAGCTCTTTCAATCTGAATAACAATAAGCTCTTTCGAAATGAATAAAGGTAAGCTCATATGAGTTGAAATCGGTAACCCTAATGACATGGCATTTGTATCTACAAATTCCTAAGGTTCAAACGGGGCTCGGTAGTCTTTTACGTCATCGGATATGCGATCAGTATTCATTTATGGTAATTACACAATTT